>NC_051085.1:0-89718 GCF_004664715.2 Peromyscus leucopus | reverse complement strand
GTTAAACACAGACAAACAGGAAGTAGCTCTCTCTCGGGGAAGCTAGCAGCACTGCAGGAGGTAAGATTTTATCTCTGAGCTCTGACCTCTCAGCTTTCTCTCTTTTACATTGGCTCTGTGTTTTTTATTTTAAAAAGACGATTGGATACATCTACAATATTGGACTCTCAATCTTCATTGGCATCAGAAGGGTAGTTTTTTGCATGATGATCCACTAGGTCTCTGTCATGTTGGGCTTCAGCAGCAGCCACAGGGCGTGTTCAGTGCTCAGGAATCCAAAGAGGGACCTCATTGTCCTGAGGAAAGACATAAACCTAACTCTGGGGGCCACACCAACACTAGATCAGGTCTCCTCCATGTGCTAGTAGAAAGATCCTGCCATTGCTCCAGAGGGTGATTTGCAACAGGAGCACTCCAGTGCTTATCTGCATCGGATCCTTCAGCAGAATCCACTGATAAAAAATTTAAAATAAATAGAACAAGGGAAAGAATACAATGTAGAGAGGAATGATGAGACCTTAGTTCTCCCTTTTTTAACTTTAGTTAAATGTTTGTTTGTTTGTTTGTTTAATATTTCAAATTTTTCTTTTATTTTTATCTTTTAAAACTAATAAATTAATTAATTTTTCTATTATCATCTTGGTAGAGTATGTATTCTTATCTTAATAGTGAGATGTTTCATTGAGGCTTGCTCAGTAATTGAGTAAAATCAAAATTTATTATAAGCCATAGTCATCCTAGGAACCTCCATGATGTATATATAGCCTCCATGGTTCTGTGGGTTGTAGTCTGATTGTTCTTTATTTTATATCTATAATCCACTTATGAGTGAGTACATACCATGACTGTCTTTCTGGGTTTGGGTTACATCACTCAGGATGATTTTTTTTCTAGTTCCATGCATTTGCCTGCAAATTTCATGCTTTCATTGTTTTTCTCTGCTGAATAGTATTCCATTGTGTATATGGACCACATTTTTTTCATCCATTCTTCCGTTGACGGGCATCTAGGTTGTTTCCAGGTTCTGGCTATTACAAATAGTGCTGCTATGAACATAGATGAGCATGTATCTTTATGGTATGAATCAGCATTCCTTGGGTATATGCCCAAGAATAGGATGGCTGGGTCTTGAGGTAGTTCCATTCCTAATTTTCTGAGAAACCACCATACTGATTTCCACAGTAGTTGTACAAGCTTGCATTCCACCAACAGTGGAGGAGTGTTCCCTTTGCTCCAAATCCTCTCCAATATTGACTGCCATTGATGTTTTTGATCATAGCCATTCTGACAGCTGTAAGGTGGTATCTCAGAGTCGTTTTGATTTACATTTCTCTGATGATTAAGGATGTTGAGCATTTCTTTAAATGTCTTTCAGCCATTTGTGTTTCTTGTATTGTGAATTCTCTGTTTAGCTCTTTAGCCCTTTTTTTAATTGGACTGTTTAGTATTTTGATGTCTAGTTTCTTGAGTTCTTTATATACTGTGGAGATCAGTCCTCTGTCAGATGTGGGTTGGTGAAGATCTTTTCCCATTTTGTTGGCTGTCTTTTTGTCTTATTGACTGTGTCTTTTGCCCTGCAAAAGCTTCTCAATTTTGAGAGGTCCCATTTATTAATTGTTGTGCTCAGGGTCTGTGCTGTTGGTGTTTTATTTATGAAATGGTCTCCAGTGCCAATGCGTTCAAGTGTGCTTCTTACTTTCTTTTCTATTAAGTTTAGTGTAACTGGATTTATGTTCAGGTCTTTGATCCACTTGGACTTGAGTTTTGTGCATGGTAACAGATATGGATCTATTTGTAATCTTTTACATATTGACATACAATTATGCCAGCACTTTTGTTGAAGATACTTTCTTTTTTCCATTGTATCATTTTGGCTCCTTTGTCGAAAACCAGGTGTTCATATGTGCATGGATTAATGTCAGGGTCTTCAATTCGATTCCATTGTTTCGTATGTTGGTTTTTATACTAGTACCAAGCTGTTTTTATTATTATAGCTCTATAGTATAGTTTGAGGTCAGGGATGGTGATGCCTCTAAAGGTTTCTTTAGCATATAGCATTCTTTTAGCTATCCTGGGTCTTTTGTTTTTCCATATGTAGTTGAGTATTTTTCTTTCTAAGTCTGTGAAGAATTGTGTTGGGATTTTGATGGGGGTTGCATTGAATCTGTGGATTACTTTTGGTAAGATTGCATTTTTACTATGTTAATCCTACCTATCCATGAGCATGGGAGATCCTTCCATTTTCTGATATCTTCTTCGATTTGTTTCTTTAAAGATTTAAAGTTCTTATCAAAAAGGTCCTTCACTTGTTTATTTAGTGTTATCCCAAGGTATTTTATATTATTTGTGGCTATTGTAAAGGGTGATGTTTCTCTGACTTCTTTCTCAGCCCTTTTATCATTTGTGTATAGGAGGGCTACTGATTCTTTTGAGTTGATCTTGTCTTCTGCCACTCTCAATCACCATAGTCAGAGTAAACGAAATATTCCAGTATAAATCCTTATTTAATCAATACTTGTCCACAAACTCAGCCCTACAGAAAGCACTAGAAGTGAAAATCCACCCCAAAGAAGCTAAACACTTCCATGAAAAATCAAGCAATAGATAATCCCACACCAACATACAACAAAGAAAGACAACACAACACAACCACAAAAAATAACAGAAAATAACAATCACTGGTCATTAATATCCATCAATATCAATGGTCTCAACTCACCTATAAATAGGAACACGCTAACAGAATGGATAAGAAAACAGGACCCATCCATTTGCTACATACAAGAAACACACCTGAACTTCAAAGATTGACACTGCCTCTGAGTAAAGGGCTGGGAAAAGGCTTTCCAAGCAAATGGACCTAAGAATCAAACTGGTATAGCTATCCTAATATCTAATAAAATAGACTGCAAACTAAAATCAATCAAAAGAGATCAGGATGGGCATTATATATTTTTCACAGGAAAATCCACCAAGATGAAGTCTCGATTCTAAACATTTATGCTCCATATACAAAAGCACCCACATTCATAAAAGAAACACTACTAAAGTTTAAAAAGCACATCAACCACCCACATTAGTAGTGGGAGTTTTTAACACACCACTTTCACCAAAAGACAGATCTACCAGACTGAAAGTTAACAAAGAAATAAATGACCTAACAGATGTGATGACTCAAATGAACTTAATAGATATCTACAGAACATTCCACCCTAACACAGAAGAATATACCTTCTTCTCAGCACCCCATGGAACATTCTAAAAAATTGACCACATATTTGGCCACAAAACAAATCTCAACAGATAAAAAAAAATTGGAATAACCTCCTGTATCTTATCAGACCACCATGCCTTAATGTTAGACCTCAACAACATCAAAAATTATAGAAAACCCACAAACTCATGGAAACTGAATAATGCCCACCTGACACATCAATGGGTCGAGGAAGAAATAAAGAAAGAAATTAAAGATTTCCTAGAATTCAATGAAAATGAAAGTACAACATACCCAAACTTATGGGACACTATGAAAGCAATACTAAGAGGAAAATTCATAGCTCTAAATGCACACAAAAAGAAGATGGAGCAATCCCATACCAATGAATTAGCAGCACAACTGAAAGCTCTAGAACAAAAAGAAACAAACTCACCCAAAAGAAATAGACACCAGGAAATAATCAAATTGAGGGCTGAAGTCAACAAAATAGAACAGCTGGGCGGTGGTGGCGCACGCCTTTAATCCAGCACTTGGGAGGCAGAGGCAGGCAGATCTTTGTGAGTTTGAGGCCAGCCTGGGCTACCAAGTGAGTTTCAGGAAAGGCGCAAAGCTACACAGAGAAACCCTGTCTCAAAAAACCAAAGAAAAAAAAAGGAAATTCATTATTGGGCTCCCAATGAGATACACAGTGGAAATGTCAAGTATGTTTGTTACCAGCAACTACAGTGCATTGAATGGAAGAGAATCTATTGTTGTGTTCCGTTTCAGAAGCAGATGTGAACTAGATATGGCCCATTTGTGTTTGAAGCACAGTTCTTTTATTCTGAGCAAGCTCACTTATCTGGGTCTGTGAAAACACAGTTGAGTAGAAGAGTGGTCTGTTTTAAAAGCAGAGTTTGATTCTCCTAAGGCAAACCAGTGTTGAATTCCCATTGATATAGAGAGTTGAATCACATGCTGTCTTATTCCCTATGAACAAAACTTTTATTCGGGTAAGGAAAGTGACTATTGGGCTCCCATTGAGGTACACAGTGCAAATGGCACTCTCATCTGTTCCCAGCAAGTACAGTACAATGGATGGGGAGAAGGCTAATTTTGTGTTCAGTTTCCTAAGCAGAATTGAAGTACATATGGTCTGTGTGTAGGAAGCATAGTTCTTTTGTTCTGAGCAACTCATTTTTCTGGCTGTATAGGAAACACAATAGAATAGAAATTTGCTATTTCCTCAAAAGCAGAGTGTGTTTCTCCTAAGGCCACCCAGCATTTAAATCCACTCCATAAACGGAGTTAAATCACATGCTGTGTCTTTTACTAAGACCAACAGTTCTTTTCGGGTAAGGAAAGTCACTATAGGTTTCCATTGAGATACCCAGTGAAAATGGCACTCGTGTCTGTTCCCAACAATACAGTGCATTGTATGTGAGAGAAGCTACTTTCATGCTCAGTTTTCTATGTAGAGTTAAAAGAGATATGGCCTGTGTTTAGGAAGCACATTTTTTTTTCTGAACCACCTCATTGTTCTGGTTGTATAGGAAACACAGTAGAGAAGAAGACGGCTCTTTTCTCAAAAGCAGAGTGTGTTTCTCCTTTTTGCAACCCGGTGTTGAATTCACCTCCATAAATGGATTTGAATCACTTGCTGTCTCTTACTAGGACCAACACTTCTTTTCAGTTAAGGAAATTCACTGTTGCCTCCATTGAGAGATACACAGAGGAAATGGCCTTCGGGTCTGTTTTCAGCAAGGACAGTGAATTGGATGGAAGGGAAACTACTGTTGTGCTCAGATTCCTAAGTAGAGTTGCATTAGATAAGGCCTGTGTGTAAAAGCACAGTACTTTTGTTCTGAGCAAGCTCACACACCTGACTGTTTGGAAACACAGTTGATTAGAAGAGTGCTCTTTTCTCAAAAGCAGATTGTGTTTCTTCTAAGGCAACAGAGTGTTGAATTCCCCTTCATAAAGAGAGTTGATTCACATGCTGTCTTTTTCCCTATGAGCAACACTTTTAATCGGGTAAGGAAAGTCAGTATTGTGCTCCCATTGTGAAACACAGTGCAATGGCACCCGTGTCTATTCCCAGCAAGTACAATCCAATGGATGGAAGAGAAGCTAATTTTGTGTTCAGTTTCCTAAGCATAATTGAACTAGATATGGCCCATGTGTAGGAAGCACAGTTTTTTGTTTTGAGGAACTCATTTTTCTGGCTGTATAGGAAGCAAGTAGAGTAGAAAAGTGCTATTTTCTCAAAAGCAAGGTGTGTTTCTCCTAAGGCAACCAGATATTGATTTCCCCTCCATAAACAGAGTGTAATCACATACTGTCTCTTTTTAACATGACCAACAGTTCTTTTCATGTAAGAAAAAGGCACTTTTGGGCTCCCATTGATATACACATTGAAAATGGCACTCATGTCTGCCCAACAAGTACAGTTCCTGGATGGAAGAGAAGTTAATTTTATGCTCAGTTTTAAATCAGGGTTGAACGAGATATGGCCTGTGTGTAGAAAGCAGAGATCCTTTGTTTTGAGTAAGCTCACAGTTCTGCCTTTATAGGAAGCACAGTAGAGTAAAGGTATGCTCTTTTCTCAAGATCAGAGTGTCTTTCTTGTAAGGCAACCCAGTGTTGAATTCCCTTCATAAATGGTGTTGAATCGCATGTATTCTCTTATTCTATTAGTAAGAGTTCTTTTCAAGTTATGAAACTAACTATTGGGCTCCCATTGAGATACACAATGGAAAAGGCACACGTGTCTGCTCCCAGCAAGTACAGTGCATTGAATGGATAGGAAGAGAAGCTACTGTTTTGCTCTTTTTCTTGAGGATAGTTTAACTAGATATGGCCTGTGATTGTAGGAAGCCCACTTACTTTATACTGAACAAGTTCAATGTTGTGGCTGTATAGGAAACAAAGTATAGTAGAAGAGTGCTCTTTTCTCAAAAGCAGAGTGTGTGTCCCTTTAGGCAACCTGATGGTGAATTCCCCTACATAAACGGAGTTGAATCACATGCAGTCTCTTATTTAAGGAGCAACAGTTCTTTTTGGGTAAGGAAAGTCACTATTGGGCTCCAATTGTGATACACAGTGGAAATGTAACTCGAGACTGTTACCAGCAAGAACAATGCATTGGACGTTAGAGAAAGTACTGTTGTGCTCAGTTTCCTAAGCAGAGTTGAACAATATATGGCCTGTGTGTGCAGGAAGCACAGTTCTCTTGTGCTGAGCAAGGACACTGTTCTGCCTCTGTAGGAAACACAGTAGAGAGGAAGCGTCTTCTTTTCTCAAAAGCAGAGTGTTTTTCTCATTAGGCAACCCAGTGTTTATTTCGACTTCATAAACCGAGTTGTATCACATGCAGTCTCTTATCTTATGAGCAACAGTTTTTTTTTTTCCGGGTACAGAAATTCACCATTAGGCTACCATTGGGATATACAGTGGAAATTGGACTCGCATCTTCTGTTCCCAGCAAGTACAAAGCATTGGATGGAAAAGAGCCTACTGTTGTGGTCATTTCACTAAGAAGAGTTCAACTAGATATGGCCCACGTGTGTAGGAACCACAGTTATTTTTTTCTGAACAAGCTCACTGTTGTGTCTCTTTAGGAAACATGAGAGTAGAAGAGTGTTCTTTTTTCAAAGCAGATTGTGTTTTTCTTCTTTTTTCTTTTTTTTTTTTCTTTTTTTTTTTTTGGTTTTTCGAGACAGGGTTTCTCTGTGTAGCTTTGCGCCTTTCCTGAGACTCACTTGGTAGCCCAGGCTGACCTCGAACTCACAGAGATCCGCCTGGCTCTGCCTCCCAAGTGCTGGGATTAAAGGCGTGCGCCACCACCGCCCGGCTAGATTGTGTTTTTCTTTAGGCAACCCAGTGTTGAATTGCCCATTATAAACAGAGTTGGATCACATGCAGTCTCTCATCCTACAAGCAACAGAACTTTTCGGGTAAGGAAAGTCACTGTTGGGCTTCTATTGAGATACACACTGGAAGTGGCACTTGTGTCTGTTCCCAGCAAGTTCAGTGCATTGGATGGAAAAGAAACTACTGTTGTGCTCACTTTCTTAAGCAGAGTTAATCTAGATATGGCCCGTTTGTGCAGGAAGCACAGTTCATTTGTTATGAGCAACCTTGCTGTTCTGCCTCTGTAGGAAACACAGTAGAGTACAATATTGCTCTTTTGCCAAAAAAGAGTGTGTTTCTGGTTAGACAACCCAGTGTTTAATTCCCTTTCATAAATGGGGTTGAATCGTATGCAGTCTCTTAATCTATAAGCAACGGCTCTTTTTGGGTAAGGAATATCACTATTGGACTCACATTGAGATACACACTGGAAATGGAACTCATGTCTGTTCTCAGCTATTACAGTACATTGGATGGAAGAGAAGTACTGTTGTGCTCAGTCCTATGCAGAGTTGAACTATATATGGCCTGTGATTAAAGGAAGCCCAGTTTTTTTTTTCTGAGCAAGTTCACTGTTCTGGCTGTATAGGAAACACAGTAGAGTAGAAGAGTGCTATTTACTTAAAAGCAGAATGTGTTTCTCATTAGGCAACCCAGCGTTAAATTCTCCTTCATAAAAGGAGTTGAATCTCATGCAGTCTTTTATCCTATGAGCACCAGTTCTTTTGTGGGCAAGGAAAGAACATATTGGCTCCCATTCAGATACACACTGGAAATGGCCCTCACGTCTGTTCCCAGCAAGTACAGAGCATTGGATGGAAGAGAAGCTTCTGTTGTGTTCAGTTTCCTTAGCAGAGTTGAACTAGATATGTCCTGTGTGTGTAGAAAGCCCAGTTCTTTTGTACTGAGCAAGCTCACTGTTCTTGCTGTATAGAAAACAAATTAGAGTAGAAAAGTGCTCTTTTCACAAAAGCAGAGTGTGTTTTCCTTTAGGCAACAGAATTTTGAATTCCCCTACATAAACGGAATTGAATCACAGGCAGTCTTTTATCTAAGGAGCAACGGTCATTTTTGGGTAAGGAAAGTCACTATTGGGCTCTAATTGACATACACTTTGGAAAAGGCAATCGCATCTGTTCCTAGCAAGTACAGTGCTTTGATGGAAGGGAGCTACTGTTGTGCTCAGTTTCATAAGGAGAGGTGAACTAGAGATGGCCCGTGTGTGTAGGCAACACAGTTCTTGTGTTCTGAGCAAGCTCACTGTTCAGGCAGTACAGGAAACAGAGGAGAATGGAAGAGTGCTCTTTTCTCAAAGGTAGAGTGTGTTTCTCATTAGGCAACTGAATGTTCAAATCCCCTACATAAATGGAGTTGAATAATATGCAATCTCTTATCCTATGAGGAACAGTTTTTTTAGGGTAAGGAAAGTCACTATTAGGCTCCCATTGAGATACACATTAGAAATGCCACTCGTGTATATTCCAAGCAAGTACAGAGCATTGGATGGAAGAGAAACTACTGTTGTGCTCAGTTTCCCAAGCAGAGTTGAACTACATATGGCCCTTGTCTGCAGAAGCATGGTTCTTTTGGTCTGAGCAATCTCATTGTTCCATTTGTATAGGAAACACAGTAGAGTAGAAGAGTGCTCTTTTCTCAAAAGCAGAATGTGTTTCTCATTAGGCAATCCAGTGTTGAATTCCCTTTCACAATTGGAGTTGAATAACATGCAGTCTCCAATCCTATGAGCAACAGTTCTTTTAGTGCAAGGAAAGTCACTATTGGGCTACCATTGAGATACACAGTGAAAATGGTAGTGGGGTGTGTTTACAGCAAGTACAGTGAATTGGATGGAAGATAAGCTACTGTTGTGCTCAGTTTCATAAACAGATTTGAACTAAAATGGCCCATGCTTAGGAATCACAGTTATTTTTATCTGAGCAAGCTCACTATTCTAGCTTCATTGCAAACAATGTGGAATAGAAGAGTGCTCTTTGCTCAAAAGCAGAGTGTGTTTCTCGTTAGGCATCCCAGTGTTGAATTCCCCTCCATAAATGGAGTTGAATCACATGCAGTCTCTTATCCTATGAGCATCAGTTCTTTTCGAGTAAGGAAAGTAACTATTGGGCTTGCTTTGAGATATACACTAGAAATGGTACTCCTGTCTGTTCCCAGCAAGTACAGTGCATTGGATGGAAGAAAAGCTAATATTGTCCTCATTTTACTAAGCACAGTTGAACTAGGCATGGCCCCTGAGTGTATGAAGCAAACTTCTTTGGTCTGAGCAAGGTCACTGTTCTGACTGTATAGGAAACACAGTAGAGTAGAAGAGTGCTCTTTTCTCAAAAGTACAGTATGTTGCTCATTAATCAACCAAGTGTTGAATTCCCCTTCATAAAAGGAGTTGAATCACATGGATTCTCTTATCCTAGGAGCAATATTTCTTTTGGGGGAAGGAAAATCACTATTGGATTCCCATTTAGATACACAGTATGTTAGAGAAGCTACTGTTGTGTTCAGTTTCCTAAGCAGAGTTGAACCACATTTGACTAGTGTGTGTAGCAAGCACAGTTCTTTTGGTCTGGGCAAGCCCACTGTTTGGCTGTATAGGAAACAGTACAGTAGAAGACTGTTCTTTTCTCAAAAACAAAGTGTGTTTCTTATTAGGGAACCCAGTGTTGAATTCCCCTACATAAATGGAGTTGAATCACATGCAGTCCCTTATCCTGTGAGCAACAGTGCTTTTCGGGTAAAGAAAGTCACCATTGGATTCCCATTTAGATACACACTGGAAATGGCAATCGTATCTATTCCCAGTAAGTACAGTGCATTGGATGGAAAGAAGCTACTGTTGTACACAGTTTCCTAAGCAGAGTTGAACTAGACATGGCCCTTGTGTGCAGGAAGCACAGTTCATTTGGTCTGATAGGGCTCACTCTCCTGGCTGTATAGAAAACACAGTAGAGTAGAAGATTGCTAATATCTTTAAAACAGACTGTGTTTCTCATTAGGCAACCCAGTGTTGAATTCCCCTTCATAATCAAAGTTTAATCACATGTGTCTCTTATTCTACAACTTATTTTTTTTATGTAAGTATTGTCACTATTGGGCTCCCATTGAGATACACAGTGGAAATGGTACTCACGTCTGTTCCCAACAAGTAAAGTGCTATGGATGGAAGAGAATCTACAGCTGTGCTCAGTTTCCAAAGCAGAGTTGATCAAGATATGGTCCTTGTGTTTATGAAGCACAGTTCTGTTGTCCTGAGAAAGCTCACTGTTCTGCCACAATAGGTAACACAGTAGAGTTGAAGTGTGCTCTTTTCTCAAAAGCAGAGTGTGATTCTAGTTAAACAACCCAGTGTTGAATTCTACTTCATAAATGGAATTGAATCACATGCAGTCTCTTTTCCTATGTGCAACAGTTCTTTTCGTGTAAGGAAAGGTACAACTAGGCTCCCATTGAGATACACAGTAGAATTGGCACTCGCTTCTGTTCCTAGCAAGTACCGTGCATTGTATGTAAGAGAAGCTACTGTTGTGCTCAGTTTCCCAAGCAGAGTTGAACCAGATTTGACACGTGTGTGTAGGAAGCATATTTCATTTTGTATGAGCAAGCTCAGTGTTCTGGCTGTCCAGGAGACACAGCACAGTAGAAGAGTGCTCTTTTCTCAAAAACCAAGTTTGTTCCTCATTATGCTACTGTGTCTTGAATTCCCGTACATAAACAGAGCGAATCCCATGCAGTCTCTTATTTAGGAGCAACAGTTCTTTTTCGGTAAGACAAGTAACTATAAGGTTCCCATTGAAATACACAGTGGAAATTGGACTTGTGTCTGTTCCCAGCAGCAACAGTGTATTGGACAAAGAGAAGCTACTGTTCTAGTCAGTTTCCAAGCAGAGTAGAACTAGAGATTGACCATGTGTAGGAATCACAATTCTATTGGCCTGGGCAAGCCTACTGTTCTGGCTGTATAGGAAATACAGTAGAGTAAAGAGTGCTCTTTTCTCAATAGCAGAGTTTCTTTGTCATTAGATAACCCACTGTTGAAGTCCCCTTTATAAACGGAGTTCAATCACATGCAGTCTCTTATCCTACAAACAACAGTTCTTTTCATGTAAGGAAAGTCACTTTTGATCTCCCATTGAGTTAAACAGTAGAAATGGCACTCGCATCTGTTCCCATCAAGTACAGTCATTGGATGTAAAAGAAGCTACTTTTGTGCCCACTTTCCTAAGCAAAGTTAAACTAGATATTGCCCGTGTGTGTAAGAAGCACAGTTTTTTGTTCTGAGTAAACTCACTGTTCTGGCTGTACAAGAAACACAGTCCAGTAGAAGAGTGCTCTTTTCTCAATAGCAGAGTTTGTTTGTCGTTAGGTAACCCAGCATTGTATTCTGATTCATAAATGGTGTTGACTCACATATAGTTTCTTATCCTATTAGCATAAGTTTTTTTTTCGGGTAGGAGAGACACTATTGGGCTCCCATTGAGATACCCAGTGGAAATGGCACTTGCGTCTTTCCCCAGCAAGTACAGTACATGGATGGAAGAGAAGCTACTGTTTGCACAGTTTACAAATCAGGCTTGAACTATATGGCATGTGTGAGAGGGAAGCATGGTTCTTTTGTTCTGAGGAAGCTCACTGTACTGGCTGTTTATAAAAAACTGTAGAGTAGAAGACTGTTCTTTTCACAAAGGAAGAGTGTGTTTCTTGTTAGGCAACCTACTGTTGAATTGCCCAACATAAACAGAGTTGAATCACATACAATCTCTTATCCTACAAGCAACACTTCTTTTTGGATAAGGAAAGTCACTATTGGGCTCCCATTAGGATACAGTGTGGAAATGACACTCTCATCTTGTTCCAGGGAGTTTTGGGCATTGGATGGAAGAGAGGCTACCGTTGTGCTCAGTTTCCAAGGCAGATTTGACCTAGATATAGCTCGTGTGTGTAGGAAGCACAGTTCTTTTGGTTTGAGCAAGCTCACTGTTTGGCTGTATAGGAAACACAGTGAAAAGAGTGCTCTTTTCTCAAAAGCAGAGTGTGTTTCTCATTAGGGAACACAGTGTTAAATTGCCTTACATAAATGGAGTTGAGTCACATGCAGACCCTTATCCTATGAGCAACACTTCTTTTTGGGTAAAGAAAGTCATCATTGGGCTCGCATGAGATACACAGTGGAAATGGCACTCCTGTCTGTTCCCAGCAAGTACAGTACATTGGATGGAAAGAAGCTACTGTTGTGCTCAGTTTCCTAATCAGAGTTGAACTAGAGATGATCCGTGTGTGTAGGAAGCACAGGTTTTTTTTTTTTTTTTTTTTTTTTGTTCTGAGCAAGCTCACTGCTCTGGCTGCATAGGAAAGACAGTAGAGTAGAAGAATGCTTTTTTCTCAAAATCAGAGTGTGTTTCTCATTAGGCAACCCAGTGTTTAATTCCCCTTCATAAACAGAGTTGAATCTCATGTAGTCACTTATACTATGAGTAACACTTTTTGTTCACATATGGATCGTCACTAGTGGGTTCCCATTGAGATACAGAGTGGAAACGGTAGTCGAGTCTCTTCATAGCAAGTACTGCATTGGATGGAAGAGAAGTTACTGTTGTGCTTAGTTTCTTAAGCAGAATTGAACTAGAGATGGCCCTTGTGTGTCAGAAGCACAGTTGTTTTGGTCTGAGCAAGCTTACTCTTCTGGCTGTATTGGAAACACAGTAGAGTAGAGGAGTGCTCATTTCTCAAAAGCAGAGTTTGTTTCTCATTATGCAACCCAGTGTTGAACTGGCCTTCATAAATGGAGGTGAATCACATGCAGTCTTCTATCCTACAAGCAACAGTGCTTTTCTGGTAAGGAAAGTCAATAATGGGCTCCCTTTTATATACACTGTTGAAATGGCACTCCTGTCTGTTCCCAGGAAATACAGTGCTTTGGACCAAGGAGAAGCTATTGTGCTCAGTTTCCTAAGCAGAGTTAAACTAGATATATCCTGTGTCTGTAGGAAGCACAGTTCTTTTTTTCTGAGCAAGCTCACTCTTCTGCCTGTTTAGGAAACACAGTAGAATAGAAGAGTGCTCTTTTCTTAAAAGCAGGGTGTGTTCCTCATTATCCAATCCAGTGTTGAATTCCCTTAATAAACAGAGTTGAATCACATGCAGTCTCTTATCCTAGGAACAACAGTTCTTTTCAGGTAAGGAAAATAACTATTGGGCTCCCATTGAGATACACAGTGGAAATGGCACTTGCATCTGTTTCCAGTATGTACAGTGCAATGGATGGAAAGAACCTACTGTTGTGCTCGTTTCCTAAGCACAGTTGAACTAGATATGGCCCGTGTGTATTTTGTTCATTTTGTCTGAGCAAGCTCACTGTTTTGGATATATAGGAAACACAGGAGAGTAGAAGAGTGTTCTTTTCTCAAAAGCAGAGTGTGTTTCTTGTTATGCAACCCAGTGTTGAATTCCACAACATAAATGGAGTTGAACCACATGCAGTCTCGTGTACTATAAACCACATTTCTTTTCCAGTAAGGAAAGTCACTATTGGGCTCTCATTGAGATACACAGTGGAAATGGACTTGGGTCTGTTCCCAGCAAGTACAGTGTAGTGGATGGAAGAGATGCTCCTGTTATGCTCAGTTTCCTAAGCAGAGTTGAACTAGATAGAGCCCATGTGTGTAGGAAGCACAGTTCTTTTGTTCTGAGCAGGATCACTGTTCTGTCTGTATTGAAAACACAGTAAAGTAGATGTCTGCTCGTTTCTCAAAGCAAGAGTGTGTTTCTTCTTAGGCAACCTAGTGTTGAATTGTCCTACATACAGAGTTGAATCACATGCAGTCTCTTATTCTATAAGCAACAATCTTTTTTGGGGAAGGAAAGTCACTGTTGGGCTGCCATTATGTTACACTATGGAAATGGCTCTCATGTCTCGTCCCAGGATGTACAGTGCATTGGATGGAAGAGAAGCTACTGCTGTGCTCAGTTTCCAAAGCAGAGTTGACTTAGATATAGCTCGCGTGTGTAGGAAGCACAGGTCTTTTGGTTCGAGCAAGCTCACTGTTCTGGCTGTGTAGAAAACATAGTAGAGTAGAAGAATGCTCTAGTCTCAAAAGCAGAGTGTGTTTCTCATTTGGAAACCCAGTGTTGAATTCCCCTACATAAATGGAGTTGAATCATATGCAGTCCCTTATCCTACAAGCAACAATTATTTTCTGGTAAGGAAAGTTACCACTGGGCTCCCATACACAGTGGAAATGGCACTCGTGTCTGTTCCAGGAAGTACAGTGCATTGGATTGAAGTGAAGCTACTGTCATGCTCAATTTGCTAAATGGAATTGAACTAGATATGGTCTCTGTGTTTAGGAATCACAGTTCTTTTTTTCTAAGCAAGTTCACTCTTCTGTCTCTCTAGGAAACACAGTAGAGTAGAAGAGTGATTTTTTTCCCAAAATAGTGTGTGTTTCTCTTTAGACAACCCACTGTTGAATTCCACTTCATAAATGGAGTCTACTTATTCTATGACCAACACTTCTTTTCAGGTAAGAAAAGTCACTCTTGGGCTCCCATAGAGATACATAGTAGAAATGGCACTAGCGTCTGTTCACAGCAAGTACAGTGCATTAAATGGAAAAGAAGCTACTGTTGTGCTCTGTTTCCGAGGCAGAGTTTAAATAAATATGTCACATGTTTGTAGGATGGTGAATTCTTTTGTTCTCAGAAAGCTCACTGTTCTGGAAGTTGAGGAAACCCAGTGGAGTAGAAGAGTGTACTTTTCTGAAAAACAGTGTGTTTCCCATTATGTAACCAAGTGTTGAATTTCCCTTCATAAACAGAATTTATTTCCATGCAGTCTCTTATCCTAGGACCAGCAGTTCTTTTCGGGTAAGGAGAGTCACTTTGGGCTCCCATTGAGATACACATTGGAAATGGCACTTGCTTGTGTTCCCAACAAGTACTGTACATTGGATGGAAGAGAAGTTACTGTTGTGCTCAGGTTCATAAGCAGAGTTGAACTAGATATGGCCAATGTGTGGGAAGCACAGGTCATTTGTTCTGACCCACCTCACTGTTTTGAATGTTTAAGAACCACAGTTGAGTAGAAGAGTGCTCTTTTCTCAAAGTAGAGTGTGTTTCTCATTAGGCAACCCGGTGTTGAATCCCCCATAAGAAACGGAGTTGAATCAAATGAAGACACTTATCCTATGAGCAACAGTTCATTTCAGGTAAGGAAATTCACTCTTGGTCTCCCTTTTAGTTAAATAATGGAAATAGCACTCGTGTCTGTTCACAGCAAGTACAGTGCATTGGATGGAAGAAAAGCTACTGTTGTGCTAAGTTTCCTAAGCAGAGTTGAACTGGATATGGCCCATGTGTAGGATGAACAGTTGATTTGTTCTGAGCAAGCTTCTTGTACTGGATGTATAGGAAACACAGTACAGTAGAAGAGTGCTCTTTTTTTTCAAAAGCAGAGTGTGTTTCTCATTAGGCAAGCCAGGGTTGAATTTACCTTCATAAACGGAGTTGAATCACATGCAGTCTCTTATGTTTTACTTAGGTTCCTAAGCAGAGTTTACTTGATATGGCCCGCCTTCGTAGGAAGCACAGTTCTATTGTTGTGAGCAAGCTCACTGATCTGGCTGCATTTGAAACACAATAGAGTTGAAGAGTGCTCTTTTCTCAAAGGCAGAATGTGTTTCTAGTTAGAAAACCCAGTGTTGAATTCCCCTTCATTAATGGAGTTGAATCAATGCAGTCTATTATCCTAAGAGCAACAGTTCTTTTCGTGGAAAGTAAGTCACACTTGGGCTCATATTGAGATACACAGTCTAAATGGCACTCATGTCTCTTCACAGCAAGTTCAGGGCATTGAATGGAAGAAAAGCTACTGTTGTGCTGAGTTTCCTAAGCAGTGTTCTAATAGATATGTCCTGTGTGTGTAGGAAGCACAGTTCTTTTGTTCTGACCAAGCTCACTTTTCTGCCTCTCTAAGAAAAACAGTAGAGTAGAAAAGTGATATTTTCTCAAAAGCAGAGTTTTTTTCTCGTTAGGCAAACCTGTGTTGAATTCTGCCTCATAATCAGAGTTGAATAACATGTAGTCTCTTATCCTGTTTTGCTCAGTTTCCTAAGCAGAGTTGAAGTAGATATGGCCCGCCTTTGTAGGAAACACTCTTTTTTCAAAAGAAGAATGAGTTTCTCATTAGGCAACCCAGTGTTGAATTCTGCTTCATAAACGGAGTTGGTTCACATGCAGTCTCTTATCCTATGTGCAACAGTTCTTTTCAGGTAAGGAAAGTCACTTTGGGGCACCCATTGACATAACTGAGTGGAAATGGCACTTGTGTCTCTTCCCTTCAAGTACATTACCTTGGATTGTAGAGAAGCTACTGTTGTTCTTAGTTTCCTGAGAAGAGTTGACCCAGATAAGGCTCGTGTGTGTAAATTGCCCAGTTCTTTTGTTCTGAGCAAGCTCAGTGTTCTGGCTGAATAGGAAACACAGTGGAGTAGAAGAGTGCTTTTTTTTTCTCTCAAAAGCAGAGTGTGTTTTTAATTAGGCAACATAGTGTTGCATTACACTCATAAACAGAGTTGAATCACTTGCGGTTTCTTATCCTACCAGCAACAATCATTTTAGGGTAAGGAATGTCATTCTTTGGCTCCCATTGAGAATCACAGTGGAAATGGAACTCGAGTCTCTTCCCAGCTGGTACATTGCATTAGATGGAAGAAAAGCTTCTTTGTGCTCAATTTCCTAAGCAGAGTTGTACTAGATATGGCCCGTGTGAGTAGGACGTACAGTTCTTTTACAAGCTCACTGTTCTCTAAATATAAGAAACCCAATAGTGTAGAAGAGTGCTCTTTTCTCAAAAGCAGAGTGTGTTTCTTGTTCGGCAACCCAGGGTGAATTGACCTTCATAAATGGAGTTGAATCACATGCAGTCTCTTATCCTATGGGCAACAGTTATTTTCAGGTAAGGTAAGTCACTCTTGGTGTCCCATTGAGATTCAGAGTGGAAATGGCACTCGCGTCTCTTCCCAGCAAGTACAGTGCATTGGATGGAAGAAACGGTACTGTTTTGCTCTGGTTTCTAAATAGAGTTGAAGTAGATATGGCCTATGTGTGGAAGTACAGTTGTTTTGTTCTGAGCAAGCTCATTGTTCTGGATATATTGGAAACACAGTACAGTAGAAGAGTGCTCTTTTCTCAAAAGCACGGTGTGTTTCTCGTTAGGCAACTAGTGTTGAATTCCCCTTCAAAATTGAAGTTGGATCACATGCAGTCCTTTACCTACCAGCAACAGTTCTTTTTGGGTAGGGAAAGTCACTCTTAGTCTCACATTGAGATACACAGTAGAAATGGCCCTAGCATCTGTTCACACCAAGTACAGTGCATTGGATTGAATAGAAGCTACTCTTGTGCTCAGATTCCTAAGCAGAGTTGAACTAGAAACTGCCTGTATGTGTAGGAAGCACAGTTCTTTTGTTCTTAGTATGCTCACCATTCTGGAGGTATAGGAAACACAATAGAGTAGAAGAGTGCTCTTTTCTCAAAAGCAGAGTGTGTTTGTCATTAGGTATCCTATGCTGAATTCTCCTTCATAATAGGAGTTGAATCACAGGCAGTCTCTAATTCCATGAGCAGCAGTTCTTTTAGGGTAAGGAATTCACTCTTAGTCTCCCATTGAGATACACAGTGGAAATGGCATTTGCATTTCCTCCCTGCAAGTACAGTGCATTGGATGGAAGAAAAGCTACTGTTGTGCTCAGTTCCCTAAGCAGAGTTCAACTAGATATATCCCACGAGTGTTAGATGCATAGTTATTTTGTTCTGAGAAAGCTCACTGTTCTGTGTCTCTAGGAAATACAATAGAGAAGTAGAGTGATCATTCCTCAAAAGCAGAGTGTTTCCCATTGGCAACCCAGTGTTGAATTCTCCTTCATAAATGGAGTTGAATCATGTGCAGTCTCTTATCCTATGAGCAACAGTTCTTATTCGGTAAAGGAAGTCACTCCTGGGCTCCCATTGAGATACACAGTGTAAATGACACTTGCGTCTCTTCCAAGAAGTACAGCGGTATAAATGGAATAGAAGCTACTGTTGTGTTCAGTTTCCTATGCAGAGTTGAACAAGAATGGACTATGTGTGTAGGAAGCACAGTTCTTTTGTTCTGAGGAAGTTCACCTTTCTGCCTCTCTAAGAAACACTGTAGAATAGAAGAGTGATCCTTTCTCAAAAGCAGAGTTTGTTTCGCATTACGCACCCAGTGTTGAATTCCCCTTCATAAACAGAGTTGAATCACATGCACTCTTTTATCCTACAAGCAACAGTTCTTTTCTGGTAAAGAAAGTCACTCTTGGTCCCCTATTGAGATACACAGTGGAAATAGTCCTCGCATCTCTTCCCAGCAAGCACAGTGCTTTGGATGGAAGAGAAGCTACTGTTGTGCTAAGTTTCCTAAGCAGAGTTGAACTAGATATGACCCTGTGTGTAGAAAGCACAGTTCTTTTGTTCTGAGCCAGATTACTGTTCTGCCTCTCTAAGAAACATGGTAGAGTAGAAGAGTGATCTTTTCTCAAAAGAAGAGTTTGTTTCTTGTTAGGCAACCCAGTGTTGAATTCCAGTGCATAAACAGAGTTGTAGCAATGCAGTCTCTTATCCTACAAGCAACACTTCTTTTCAGGTAAGGTAAATCACTCTTGGTCTCACATTGACATACACAGTGGAAATGGCACTAGTGTCTGTTCACAGCAAGTACAGTGCTTTGGATTGAAGAAGAGCTACTGTTTTGCTCAGATTCCTAAGCAGAGTTGAACTAGAAATGGCCCGTGAGTGTAGGAAGCACAGTTCTTTTGTTCTGAGCAAGCTCACTGTTCTGCCTCTCTAAGAAACATAGTAGAATAGAAGAGTGATTTTTTTCTCAAAAGCAGCGTTTGTTTCTCGTTATGCACCCAGTGTTGATATCCCCTTCCTAAACAGATTTGAATCACATGCAGTCTTTTAACCTACAAGCAACAGTTCCTTTCCGGCAAGGAAAGTCACTGCTGGCTCCCTTGATATATACAGTGGAAATGGCATTCACATCTCTTCCTAGCATGTACAGTGCTTTGGATGGAAGAGAAGCTACTGTTGTGCTCAGTTTCCTAAGCAGAGTTGAAATAGATATGGCCCACTTATGTAGGAAGCATAGTTCTTTTGTTGTGAGCAAGCTCATTGTACTACCACTCTAGGAAACATAGGAGAGTAGAACAGTCATCTTTTATCAAATGCAGTTTGTTTCTCGTTAGGCAACCCAGTGTTGGATTCCCCTCCTAAATGGACTTGAATCACGTGCAGTCTCTTATCTAAAGAGAAACAGTTAATTTTTCATAAGGAAAGTCATGGGCACACATTTAGAAACCCAGTGGAAATGTCACTTGCGTATCTTCCCAGGAAGTACAGTGCATTGGATGGAAGAGAAGCTACTGTTGTGCTCAGTTTCCTTAGCAGAGTTGAACTAGATATAGCCTGTATGTGTAGGAAGCACAGTTCTTTTTTTTGAGCAGGTTCACTGTTCTGGATGTATAGGAAACACAGTAGAGTAGATGAGTGTAATTTTCTCAAAAGGATAGTGTGTCACTCGTTAGGCAACCTGTGTTGTGTTCTTTTTCATAAACAGAGTTGATTCACATGCAGTCTCTTATCCTTTGCGCAACAGTTCTTTTCAGATAAGGAGAGTCACTATTGTGCTCCCATTTACATACAGAGTGGAAATGGCACTTGTGTTGCTTCCCAGCAAGTACAGTGCATTGGATTGAAGAGAAGCTACTGTTGTGCTGTTTCCTAAGGAGAGTTTAACCAGATATGACCCATGAGTGTAGGACACAACGTTCATTTGTTCTGAGCAAGCTCACTGGTCTGCCTCTATAAAAAACACAGTAGAGCTGCTGAGGTCGTCTTGGGTGAGGAGGTCGCACCGGAAGTGGCTGTGCCGCGCGCTCGGTGTTGGTAGGAAGCTGCTAGGGGAGTTTAGTCACTCAAGGGGGCGCGGCACCACTGGGCGTTATTCACGGCCCCCTGCAGCAGCCATGGCGAAAGGACGTGTCGCCGAGCGAACGCAGACAGGGCCGCTGCACTCGACCCCGGCCGGGGACCCGGCAACCGGCACGCGGGTTTCCACCACGCCAGGCAGCAGAGACCACCTGAAGGACAAACCTTGTGCAGAAGCTGGGTCAGCAAGAATGTCACTCCTTATACTGGTGTCCATTTTCTTATGTGCAGCATTTGTTATGTTTTTGGTATATAAAAATTTTGCTCAGCTTAGTGAAGAAGAAAGAGCGAACATGAAGGTTCCAAGAGATATGGATGATGCCAAGGCTTTAGGAAAAGTTCTCTCCAAATATAAGGACACCTTTTATGTACAAGTATTGGTTGCTTATTTTGCTACATATAATTTCTTGCAAACATTTGCTATTCCAGGTTCCATATTCCTCAGTATACTCTCGGGGTTTCTTTATCCCTTTCCACTAGCCTTATTCCTTGTCTGTTTGTGTTCTGGACTTGGTGCCTCATTCTGCTACATGCTCTCCTATTTAGTTGGAAGACCTGTTGTATACAAATACCTAACAGAGAAAGCAGTAAAATGGTCGCAGCAGGTAGAGCGTCATAGAGAACATCTCATTAACTACATTATATTTTTGAGAATCACACCATTTCTGCCTAACTGGTTTATTAATATTACATCTCCTGTGATAAATGTGTCATTGAAAGTGTTTTTTATTGGCACTTTTCTAGGTGTTGCACCTCCCTCTTTTGTAGCAATAAAGGCAGGAACAACTCTGTATCAGCTTACGACAGCGGGGAAGCTGTTTCCTGGAACTCAGTATTTATTCTAATGGTTTTGGCTCTTCTCTCTATTCTGCCAGTCATCTTCCAGAAAAAACTAAAGCAGAAATTTGAATAAAAATCATGAGTTTTTGTTTTCCACCACTACCACCACCATCATCATCTCAGGATTAGCAGGTGTATCCGTGTTATGTTTTGAAATCACCTCTTCAGTAACTGAAAGAAGGATTTGTAAAGTAAAATATCCCAGGAGACAGTTAAAACAATGCATTTATGTGATGAGGGCGAACAGAAATTGTTATACTATGAGAAGTGCTGCCATCAGATTTGTGAGGTGTATGTTATCCATTACTCTTCCAAGAGTAGCTCTGAGATAGCATTCATGTGACTTGGTTTGGAATTCTTACTCTAAATGATTCATTGAATTGAGTGTTTTTTTTCTTTTCTGTCTAATAACTAAAATAGTGAACTTGGGTACAGTGGCACATACATGTAATCCCGGCTGCTCAGGAGACTAAGGCCAGAGGATTGCTAGTTTGAGACCAGCTTGAGCAATGCCACAAGACTCTATATTAAAGTAAAATAAGGAACAGTGAAATCAAACAATAGAAAAATTCACAGCATAAACTGAATACTTGAAGCAAACAGGAGGTTTTATTTTCTTTCTCTTCAGACATCACTTTCCATTGGCCAGTGAATGTAGCAAGGATGAGTTATTAAAGTTTTCCTTATAGATTTTTATCATGGATAAGTATGATAATTTAAATTCTGACCAGTCTGTTTTCATCCTTTTTCTAGGCTTTACAGTATTTCCACCGTACATATATAAAATGAGAATTATATGCCTGTATCATATTGGTGTTGATAATGTATATTCAGATAATAATATTTTGTTACAGTGTCTTTATTATCTTGAAGGGGTTCTAAAAGTAAATACTCGAAGCAAATAGTTTTTAGACATTATTATTTTATACTGAAACATCTGGCAGAAACAGTGGTTAACTCTAGTTTATTTGTTCCAATGACTGTAAATTTTGCTTCATTAATATGTCTGCTCATTAAAGAGTATATTGTGTAATTACCTTAAAAAAACACAGTAGAGTAGAAGTGTGCTCGTTTCTCCAAAGCTGAGTGTGGTTTTCATTAGGCAACCCAGTGTTGAATTCTACTTTATAAATGGAGTATAATTACATGCAGTCTCTTATCCAACCAGCAACAATTATTTTCGGGTAAGAAAAGTCACTCTTATGCTCCCATTGAGATACACAGTGGAAATGGTACTCATATTTTCCCAGCAAATACACTGCATTGGATGGAAGAGAGATACTGTTGTACTCACATTCCTAAGCAGAGTTGAACTAGATATGGCCCGTGTGTGTAGGAAGCACTGTTCTTTTGTTCTGAGCAAGCTTAGTTTTCTGCCTCTGTAGGAAACACAGTAGAGTAGTAGAGTGCTCTTTTCTCAAAAGCAGAATGTGTTTCTTGTTAGGCAACCCAGTGTTGAATTGCCCTTCATAAACGGAGTTGAATCATATGCAATCTGTTATCATATGAGCAATAGTACTTTTCGTGTAAGGATGTCATTCTTGGACTCCCATTGAGATACACAGTAGAAATGGCACTTGCTTCTGTTCCCAGCAAGCACAGTGCATTGGATGGAATAGAAGCTACTGTTGTGGTCCATTTCCTAATGAGAGTTGAACTAGATATAGCCCGTGTGTGTAGGAAGCTCAGTTCTTTTGTTCTGAGCTAATTCACCATTCTGGCCGTATACTTAGCACATTAGAATAGAAGAGTGCTCATTTCTCAAAAACAGAGTGTGTTTCTCATTAGGCAACTCAATGTTGAATTCCCCTTAATAAACAGAGTTGAATCACATGGAGGCTCTTATCCTAGGAGCAACAGCTCTTTTTGGGTAAGGAAATAACTTTTGGACTCCCATTGAGATACACAGTGGGAATGGCACTCAGGATTGTTGCCCGCCTATACAGTGCATTGGATGGAAAGAAGCTACAGATGTGCTCAGTCTCTGAAGCAGAGTTGATCTATATATGGCCTGTGTATGTAGGAAGTATAGGTTTTTGTTCTGAGCAACCTCTCTCTTCTGGCTGTATAGGAAACAGAGAACTGGAAGAGTGCTCTTTTCTCAAAAGCAGAGTGTGTTTCTCTTAGGCAACCTAGTGTTGAATTCCCCTACATAAATGGATTTGAATGACATGCAGTCTCTTATACTAGAAGCAACATTTCTTTTAGGTACGAATGTCACTTTGGGCTCACAATAAGATACACACGGAAATGGCACTCGCATCTGTTTCCAGCAAATACAGTACATTTGATGGAAGAGAAGCTACTGTTTTGCTCAGTATCCTAGGCAGAGTTTAACTATATATGGCTTGTCAATATAAGAAGTCCAGTTCTTTTTTTCTTAGCATGCTCACTGTTCCGGTGAATAGGTGAATAGGAAACACAGTAGAGAAGAAGAGTGCTCTTTTCTCAAAAGCAGAGTGTGTTTCTCATCAAGCAACCTAGCATTGAAATCCCCTACCTAAATGCAGGTTATTCACATGCAATCTTTTACAATAGGAGTAACAGTTATTTTCGATAAGCAAAGTCACTATAGAGCTCCCATTTAGATACACACTGAAAATGGCTCTCAGGTCTATTCCATGCAAGTACAGTGCATTGAATCGGAAAGATGCTGTTGTTGTGCTCAGTTTTCTCAGTAGAGTTGAACTGGATATGGCCCATGACAATAAAAAGCCCAGTTCCTTTGTTCTGTGCAAGTTCATTGTTCTGGCTGTATAGGAAAGACATTAGAGTAGAAAAGTGCTCTTTTCTCAAAAGCAGATTATGTTTCTCAGTAGACACCTAAGTGTTGAATTCCCTTTTATAAATAGCATTGAATCACATGCAGTCTCTTATGCTATCAGCAACAGCTCTTTTTGAGTAAGGAAAGTTACCATTGAGCTCCCATGGAGATACACATTAAATGGCACTCGTGTCTGTTCCATCAAGTACAGTGTATTGGATGTAAGAGAAGCTTTTGTTGTCCTTAGTTTCCTAAGCACATTTGAACTAGATATGGCCTGTGAGTTTAGGAAGCACTTGTCTTTTATTCTGAGTAAGTTCACTCTTCTGGCTGTATAGGAAACACAGTAGAGTAGAAGAATGTGTTTTTCTCAAAGCAGAGTGTGTCTGGTTGGGAAACCCAGTGTTGAATTCCCCCTTTAAAAGGGAGTTGAATCTGATGCCATCTCTTATCTTATGAGCAACAGCTCGTTTTGGGTAAGGAAAGTCACTCTTGGGCTCATTTGATATACACAGTGGAAATGGCACTTTCCTTTGTTGCCAGCAAGTACAGTGCATTGGATGTTAGAGAAGCTACTGTTGTGCTCACTTTTCTAAGCAGAGTTGAACCAGACATGGCCCGTGTGTGCAGGAAGGACAGTTCTTTTGTATTGAGTAAGCTCAGTGTTCTGCCTCTGTAGGAAACACAGTAGAGTAGAAGAGTGCTCTTTTCTCAAAAGCAGAGTGTGTTTCTCATTAGGTAACATAGTGTTGAATTCCCCTACATGAAGGGAGTTGAATCCCATGCAGTCTCTTATACTAGGAGCAACAGTTCTTTTTGGGTAAGAAATGTCACTATTGGGTTCACATTGAGATACACACAGGAAATGGCACTCGCATCTGTTCCCAGCAAGTACAGAGCATTGGATGGAAGAAGACCTACTGTTATGCTCAGTTTTCTAAGCAGAGTTGAAATTGATATGGCTCGTGTGTGTAGGAGCAGAGATCTTTTGTTCTGAGAATGCTCATTGTTCTGACTGTGTAGCAAACACAGTAGAGTGGAAGAATGCTCCTTTCTTAAAAGCAGAGTGTGTTTCTCATTAGGCAACCCAGTGTTGAATTCCCCATCATAAAAGGAGTTGAGTCAAATGCAGTCTGTTATACTGCGAGCAAGAGTTCTTTTCATGTAAGGAAAGTAACAGTTGTGCTCCCATTGAGATACGCACTAGAAATGTCACTCTCTTCTGTTCCCAGCATGGATCATTGGATGGAAGAGAAGCTACTGTTGTGCTTAGTTTCCTAACCAGATTTGAACTAGATATGGCCCATGTGTATAGCAAGTATAGTTCTTTTGTTCTGAGCAAGCTCAATGTTCTGTCTGTACAGGAAACACAGTAGAGCAGAAGAGTGTTCTTTTCTCAAAAGCAGAGTGTGTTTATCATTAGGCAACCCAATGTTGAATTCCCCTACATAAATGGAGTTGAATCACATCCAAACTCATATCCTAGAAGCAACAATTCTTTTTGGATATGGAAAGTCACAATTGTGCTCCCATTGAGATACACATTTGAAATGTCACTTGCATCTATTCCCAGCAATTACATTGCATTGGATGTAAGACAAGCTACTGTTGTGCTCAGTTTCCTAAGGAGAGTTGTCCTAGATATGGTCCGTGATTATAGGAAACCAGTCCTTTTGTTATGAACCAACTCACTGTTCTGGCAGCAGAGGAAACACAGGAGTGTAAAAGAGTTCTTTTTTTTTTTCTCAAAGGCAGAGTGTGTTACTCATTAGGCAAACCAATGTTCAATTCTCCTACATAAATGAAGTTGAATCACACACAGTCTCTTCCTCTAGAAGCAATAGTTCTTTTAGGCTATAGAATGTCAAAATTGTGCTCCCATTGAGATTCACATTAGAAATGCCACTCACATCTTTTCCCAGCAAGTACATTGCATTGGATGGAAGACAAGCTACTGGTTTGCTCAGTTTCCTAAGAAGAGTTGAACTAGATATGTCCCGTGTGTATAGCAAGCACAGTTACTTTCTTCTGAGCATGCTCACTGTTCTGTCTGTATAGGAAACACAGTAGATTAGTATAGTGCTCTTTTCTCAAAAACAGAGTGTATTTCTCATTAGACAACTCAGTGTTGAATTTCCTTTCATAAATGGAGTTGAATCACATGCAGTCTCTAATTCTATGAGCAACAGCTCTTTTTGGGTAATCAAAGTGACTGTCGAGCTCCAGTTGAGATACACATTGGAAATGGCACACGTGTCTGTTCCATCAAGTACAGTGCATTGGATGTAAGAGTAGCTTTTGTTGTACTTAGTTTCATAAAAACAGTTGACCAAGATATGGCCTGTAAGTTTAGGAAGCACATTTCTTTTATTCTGAGCAAGTTCACTCTTCTGGCTGTTTAGGAAACACAGTAGAATAGAATAATGTGTTTTTCTCAAAAGCAAAGTGTGTTTCTTGTTAAGGAACCCAGTGTTGAATTCCCCTTTAATAGGGTATTGAATCCAATGCAGTCTCTTATCCTAAGAACAGCAGGTGTTTGGGTAAGGAAAGTCAACATTGGGCTCCCTTTGAGATACACAGTAGAAATGGCACTAGCGTCTGTTGCCAGCAAGTACAGTGCATTGGATGTTAGAGAAGCTACTGTTGTGCTCATTTTTCTACACAGAGGTGAACTAGATATCGCCCGTGTGTGCAGGAAGGACAGTTCTTTTGTTCTGTAGGAAACAGAGTAGACTTTAAGTGTTCTTTTCTCAAAAGATGAGTGTGTTTCTCATTAGGCAACCCAGTTTTTAATTCAACTTCATAGACCGAGTTTTATCGCATGCAGTCTCTTATCCTATGAGTAACAGTATTTTTTCAGGTAAGAAAAATCACCATTGGGTGCCCATTGAGATACCCAGTGGAAATTGCACTCGTGTCTTCTGTTCCCAGCAAATACAGTGCATCAGATGGAAGAGAATCTCCTGTTTTGCTCGGTTTCCTGAACAGAGTTGAACTAGATATGGCCTGTGTTTATAGGAAGCCCAGTTCTTTTGTTCTGAGCAAGCTCACTGTTCTGCTTCTGTAGGAAACACAGTAGATTAGAAGAGTGCACTTTTCTCAAAGCACAGTGGTTTTTTTTTTGGGGGGGGTCAGGCAACCCAATGTTTATTTAACTTCATAAACTGACATGTATCACAAGCAGTCTCTTATCCTATGTAATAGTTTTTTTCAGGTAAGGAAAGTCAACATTGGGCTCCCAATGAGATACCCAGTGGAAATGGTACTCATGTCTTCTGTTCCCAGTAAGTACAGTGTATTGGATGGAAAAGAAGCTACTGTTGTGGTCAGTTCCCTAAGCAAAGTTCAACGAGATATGGCCCATCTGTGTAGGGAGCACAGTTCTTTTGGTCAGAGAAAGCTCACTGTTGTGCCTCTTTAGGAAATACAGGAGAGTGGAAGGGTGCTCTTTTATCAAAATCAGAGTGTGTTTCTTGTTAGGCAACTCAGTGTTGAACTCCCCTTTATAAACGGAGTTGAATCACCTGAAGTCTCTTAACCTATGAGCAACTGCTCTTTTTGGGTAAGGAATGTCACTAATGGGCTCACATTGAAATACACACTGGAAATGGCACTCACGTCTGTTTCCAGGAAGTACAGTGCATTGGATAGAAGAGAAGCTACTCTTGTGCTCAGTTTCCTAGGCAGAGTTGAACTAGATATGGCCAGTGATTATAGGAAGCCTAGTTGTTTTGTTCTGAGCAAGTTCACTATTCTGGCTGTATAGGAAACACAGGAGAGTAGAACAGTGCTCCTTTCTCAAAAGCAGAGTGTGTTTCTTGTTAGGCAACTCAGTGTTGAATCCACCTTTAAAATGGAGTTGTTTCCCATGCAGTGCTGTGGGATGTTCTGTATGGTAAATCTGTTGCTCTTATTGGTCAATAAATAAAACACTGATTTTCTAGTGGCTAGGCAGGAAGTATAGGTGGGACTAACAGAGAGAAAAAAAGAAAGAACAGGAAGGCAGAAAGAGTCACTGCCAGCTGCTGCCAGGATAAACACATGTGAAGATGCCGGTAAGCCACAAGCCGCAAGGCAGGGTATAGATTTGTGGAAATTGATTAATTTAAGCTATAAGAACAGTTGGCAAGTAGCCTGCCAGAGCCATACACTTTGTAAGCAATACAAGTCTCTGTGTTTACTTGCTTGGGTCTGAGCGGCTGTGGGACTGCCGGGTGACAAAGATTTGTCCTGACTCTGGGAAAGGCAGGAAAACTCCAGCTACAAATGAGTTGGCAAGAGTTTCCACCTAAAACCTGAGAAAAGTTTCTAAAATTGAGCTAAAAACAGCTTCCTAATTGTCTCTCTCAAATGAGAGGCAGTTTGCCTGTTTGAGCTAATTGTGGGTTCCTGGTATGTGTGCTCAACTTGCAGTATTGCCGGAATGAGGCCTCTGTAAGTGAAACATTAAGCTGCATGGTCAATTTAGCCTTTGCTAATACAAAGCAAAAAAATAGATTTCTGGGCTACATGCTGCTTGAATAAAAGCATAGAACCAGGATAGGTCCCAGAGCTGGCAGTAAACATACTAATGCCATGTTTGGAAGCTGAGGTGGGTGGAGCCAGCAGCCAAAGCACTGTTTCAGTCTTACAAATGCTTCAGTTTAAAGCAATAGTTTCACAATAAGACAGATTCAGATGTAATTGTTTACAATGTGTGTAAAATAGAAGTAGGCTTGAAAGAAAAAAGAACGGTGATATGTACAGTTATATAAACAAATACATAGTTTTAAAAATAAAGTCTTTAAAGAGACAATAAAATTAATATAAAACATAAGCCATGTAAAGATGAACATTACACAGAGAATCTGGATTGTGTTGTCTTTGGGATTTTTAACTGCAGAAAAACATTTGATCATAAAAGATGTTGAGTTAAACCAATATGCATATTTGAAAGATACCTTGACTTCAAAATTTGGATATAAGGATGTGTTGCTTTGGAAAGGAGACTCTGCTTTTGTTCTCACAGAAAGCAAGAGGCTATGGATTTGTTCCATATTAAGATACATCAGGTTTGACCAGCCAAGACCCCTTGAAAGGTCTCCGATGACACCATGGCCCAGATAATCCAACGACCAGATCAGATCCAAGACAACTGGCTCAGACAATACAGCCTCATCGGCTATTTTATAATCCTAAAATTTTCTTTGTGTCCCCATAAGATATAGCGCCTCCCTCCAGCAGGAAGTAGTAAGAGAAGCTATGTCCTAATTCCCAAATTATATGTAATTTTAATTTGTTAAGTAAAACCTTCCTTTTAGAAAAAAAGGGGGGAATGCTGTGGGATGTTCTGTATGACAAATGTGTTGCTATGATTGGTCAATAAGTAAAACACTGATTGGCCAGTGGCTAGGCAGAAAGTATAGGCAGGACTAACAGAGAGGAGAAAAGAAAGAACAGGAAGGCAGAAAGAGTCACAGCCAGCTGCTGCCAGGACAAGCAGCATGTGAAGATGCCATTAAGCCATGAGCCACATGGCAGGGTAGAGATTTAAGGAAAGAAACTATTGGCCTCCCATTCTGATAAACACTAGAAAAGGCACTCAATTCTGTTACCAGCAAGTACAGAGCATTGAATGGAAGAGAAGCTACTGTTGTGTTAATTTTCCTTCACAGAGTTCAACTAGATATGTCCCATGATGATAAAAAAATCCAGCTCTTTTTACTGAGCAAGCTCAATGTTCTGGCTGTAAAGGAAACAAAGTAGAGTAGAAGAGTGCTCTTTTCTCAAATGCAGAATGTGTCTCCCTTTAGGCAGCCTAATGTTGAATTCCCCTACATAAGGGACTTGAATCACAGGCAGTCTCTTATCTAAGGAGCAACAGTTCTTTCCGGGTAAGGAAAGTCACTATTGGGCTCCCATAGAGATACACACTGGAAGTGGCATTTGTGTCTCTTCCTAGCAAGTATAGTGCATTGGATGGAAAAGAAAGTACTGTTGTGCTCAGTTTCCTAAGCAGAGCTAATCTAGATATGGCCCGTTTGTGCAGGGAGCACAGTTCTTTAGTTATGAGCAAGCTCACTGTTCTGCCTCTGTAGGGAACACAGTAGAGTACAATATTGCTATTTTGCCAAAAGGAGAGTGTGTTTCTGGTTAGACAACCCAGTGTTTAATTCCCTTTCATAAACGGGGTGGAATCACATCCAGTCTCTTAATTTATGAGCAACAGCTCTTTTTGGGTAAGAATGTCACTATTGGGCTCACATTGAGATACACACTGGAAATGGCACTCATGTCTGTTCCCAGCAATTACAGTGCATTTGATGGAAGAGAAGCTACTGTTGTGCTCAGTCCTAGGCAGAGTTGAACTAGATATGGCCCGTGTGTAGGAAGCACAGTTCTTTTTTTCTGAGCAAGCTCACTGTTCTGGCTGTATGGGAAACACAGTAGAGTAGAAGAGTGCTCTTATCTTAAAAGCAAAGTGTGTTCCTCATTGGGCAACCAGGTGTTGAATACTCCTTCATAAATGGAGTTGTATCTCATACAGTCCCTTATTATGAGCACCAGTTCTTTTGTGGGCAAGGAAAGAACCTATTGACCTCCCATTCATACACACTGGAAATGGCCCTCACGTTTGTTCCCAGCAAGTACAGAGTATTGGATGGAAGAGAAGTTACTGTTGTGTTCAATTTCCTTTGCAGAATTGAACTAGATACGGCCCGTGTGTATAGAAAGCCCAGTTCTCTTTTTCTGAACAAGCTCACTGTTCTTGCTGTATAGGAAACAAAGTAGAGTAGAAGAGTGCTCTTTTCTCAAAAGCAGAGTGTGTTTTCCTTCAGGCAACTGAATTTTGAATTCCCCTACATGAAAAGAGTTGAATTACATGCAGTCTCTTATCTAAGGAGCAATGGTTCTTTTTGGGTAAGGGAAGTCACTATTGCACTCCAATTGAGATTCATGTTGGAAAAGGCACTCCCATCTGTTCCTAGAAAGTATAGTGCTTTGATGGAAGGGAGCTAATGTTGTTCTCAGGTTCCTAAGCAGAGTTGAACTAGAGATGACCTGTGTGTGTAGGAAGCACAGTTCTTTTGTTCTGTGCAAGTTCACTGTTCAGCAGTACAGGAAACAGAGGAGAGTAGAAGAGTCCTCTTTTCAAAAAGGCAGAGTTTCATTCTCATTAGCAACCCAATGTTCAAATTTCCTACATAAACGGAGTTGAATCACATGCAGTTTCTTATCCTATGAGCAACATTTCTTTTAGGGTAACCAAAGTCACTATTGTGCTCCCATTGAGATACACGTTAGAAATCACACTCATGTATATTCCAAGCAAGTACAAGCATTGGATGGAAGAGAAGCTACTGTTGTGCTCAATTTCCCTAGCAGAGTTAAACTACATACGGCCCTTGTTTGTAAAAGCATGGTTCTTTTGGTCTGAGCAACCTCACAAAGCTATTTGTATAGGAAACACAGTAGAGTAGAAGAGTGCTCTTATCTCAAAAGCAGAATGTGTTTCTCATTAGGCAACCCAGTGTTGACTTCCCCTTCATAACCGGAGTTGAATCCCATGCAGTCTCCAATCCTATGAGCACTAGTTCTTTTTGTGTAAGGAAAGTCACTATTGGGCTACCATTGAGATACACAGTTGAAATGGTACTCTCGTGTATTTCCAGCAATTACAGTGCATTGGATTGAAGAGAAGCTGCTGTTGTTCTCAGTTGCATAAACAGAGATGAACTAGAAAGGGCTGTGTTTAGGAATCATAGTTATTTTGTTCTGAGCAAGCTCACTGCTCTGACTGTACTGAAATAATGTAGAGTAGAAGAGTGTTCTTTGCTCAAAAGCAGAGTGTGTTTCTCATTAGACAAACCAGTGTTGAATTCACCTTCATAAATGGAATTGATTCACATGTATTCTCTTATCCTACGAGCATCAGTTCTTTTCGTGTAAGGAAAGTCACTATTGGGCTCGCTTTGAGATATGCACTAGAAATGGCACTCCTGTCTGTTCCCAACAAGTACAGTGCATTGGATAGAAGAGAAGCTAATATTGTGCTCATTTTCCTAAGCAGAGTTAAACTAGGTATGGCCCTTGTGTGTGGAAATGGTACTCGCGTCTGTTCCCAACAAGTACAGTGCTGTGGATGGAAGAGAAGTTACAGTTGTGCTCAGTTTCATAAGCAGAGTTGAACAAGATATGGCCCTTTTGTTTATGAAGCACAGTTCTTTTGTCTGAGCAAGCTCACTGTTCTGCCACAATAGGTAACACAGTAGAGTAGAAGTGTGCTTTTTTTCTCTTTTTTTCTTTTTTTTGGTTTTTCGAGACAAGGTTTCTCTGTGTAGCTTTGCACCTTTCCTGTAACTCACTTGGTAGCCCAGGCTGGCCTCGAGCTCACAGAGATCCACCTCCCTCTGCCTCCCGAGTGCTGGGATTAAAGGCATGCGCCTGTAGCTAGAGTTTTCCTGCCTTGCCCACAGTTAGGACAAATCTCTGTCACCTGCCAGTCCCACAGCCGCTCAGACCCAACCAAGTAAACACAGAGACTTATATTGCTTACAAACTGTATGGCCGTGGCAGGCTTCTTGCTAACTGTCCTTATAGCTTAAATTAATCCATTTCCATAAATCTATGCCTTGCCATGTGGCTGGTGGCTTACCGGCATCTTCACATGCTGCTGGTCATGGCGGCGGCTGCAGTGTCTCTCCGCCTCAGCCTTCTGCTTTCCTGTTCTTTTATTTCTCCTCTCTGTTAGTCCCGCCTATACATCCTGCCTAGACACGACCAATCAGGTTTTATTTATTGACCAATCAGAGCAACTTGACATACAGATCATCCCCCAGTACAGCCAAGTGCAGACCATCTCAGACACCTGCACTCAGGCCCATGGTCCTAATCATCCTCTATGCGGACCTGCTGGGTAAAGCCACGAGGAACCCAAGAAGGGCTCCCACAGGACATGCAGAACATCCCACAGCATGCGCCACCATTGCCTGGCTGTGCTTTTTTTCTCAAAAGCAGAGTGTGATTCTGATTACAACACCCAGTGTTGTATTCCACTTCATAAATGGAGTTGAATCACATGCAATCTTTTATCCTGTGTGCAACAGTTCTTTTTGTGTAAGGTAACGTACAATTGGGCTCCCATTGAGATACACAGTCGAAATGGCACTTGCAGCTGTCTGTTCTCAGCATGTACAGTGCATTGTATGTTAGAGAATCTACAGTTTCCTAAGCAGAGTTGAACCAGATTTGACGAGTGTGTGTAGAAAGCACAGTTGATTTTGTCTGAGCAAGCTCAGTGTTCTGGCTGTATAGGAAACACAGTAGAGTAGAAGAGTGCTCTTTTCTCAAAAACAGAGTGTGTTTCTCATTATGCTACTGTGTCTTGAATTCCCGTACATAAACAGAGCGAATCCCATGCAGTCTCTTAATTAGGAGCAACAGTACTTTTCGGGTAAGGAAAGTAACTATAGGGCTCCCATTTAGATACACAGTGGAAATTGCACTCAAGTCTGTTCCCAGCAAGAACAGTATATTGGACCAAGAGAAGCTACTGTTCTAGTCAGTTTCTAAGCAGAGTAGAACTAGAGATGGACCGTGTGTGTAGGAATCACAGTTCTATTGGCCTGAGTACACCTACTGTTCTGGATGTATAGGAAATAGAGTAGAGTAGAAGAGTGCTCTTTTCTCAATAGCAGAGTTTGCTTGTCATTAGGTAACCCAGTGTTGAATTCCCCTTCATAAGCCGAGTTGAATCACATGCAGTCCCTTATCCTACGAGCAACATTTCTTTTTGTGTAAGGAAAGTCACTTTTGGTCTCCCATTGAGTTAAACAGTAGAAATGGCACTTGCGTCTGTTCACAGGAAGTACAGTTATTGCATGGAAGAGAAGCTACTGTTGTGCTCACTTTCCCTAGCAGAGTTGAACTAGATATGGCCCATGTGTATAGGAAGCACAGTTCTTTTGTTCTGAGTAAGCTCAATGTTCTGGCTGTACAGGAAAAAGTAGAGTAGAAGAGTGCTCTTTTCTCAATAGCAGAGTTTATTTGTCATTAGGTAACCCAGTATTGCATTCCCCTTCATAAATGGAGTTGACTCCCATGCAGTCTCTTATCCTATGAGCAAAAATTTTTTTTGGGTAAGGAGAGACACTATTGAGCTCCCATTGAGATACACAGTGGGAATGGTACTCTCGTCTGTTCCCAGCAAGTACAGTACATTGATGGAAGAGAAGCTACTTTTTGCACAGTTTCCCAATCATAGTTGAACTATATGGCATGTGTGAGAGGGAAGCATGGTTCTTTTGTTCTGAGGAAGCTCACTGTACTGGCTGTTTAGAAAACACAGTAGAGTAGAAGACTGCTCTTTTCTCAAAAGAAGAGTGTGTTTCTCATTAGGCAACCTAGTGTTGAATTGCCTTACATAAACAGAGTTGAATCACGTGCAATCTCTTATCCTACTTGCAACACTTCTTTTCAGGAAAGGAAGGCCACTATTGGGCTCCCATTAGGCTACACTGTGGAAATGGCACTCGCTTCTCGTTCCAGGAAGTTCAGTGAATTGGATGGAAGAGAAGCTACTGTTGTGCTCAGTTTCCAAAGCAGAGTTGACCTAGATATTGCTCGTGTGTGTAGGAAGCACAGTTCTTTTGGTTAGAGCAAGCTCACTGTTCTGGTTGTATTGGAAACACAGTAGAGAAAGAGTGTGCTCTTTTCTCAAATCAGAGTGTGTTTCTCATTTGGGAACCCAGTATTGAATTCCCCTACATAAATGGAGTTGAATCACATCTAGTCCCTTATCCTATGAGCAACACTCCCTTTGGATAAGGAGAGTTACAATTGGGCTCTCATTGAGATACACAGTGGTAAGGCACTCACATCTTTTTTCAGTAAGTACAGTGCATTGGATGGAAAGAAGCTATTGTTGTGCTCAGTTTCCTATGCAGAGTTGAACTAGATATGGCCCATGTGTGTAAAAGGCACAGTTCTTTCCTCTGAGCAAGATCACTATTCTGGCTCTATAGGAAAAACAGTAGAGTAGAAGAGTGCTCTTTTCTCAAAAGCAGAGTCTGTTTCTCAATATGGAATCTAGTGTTGAATACAACTATATAAATGGAGTTGAATCACGTGCAGTCTCTTAATCCTCAAGCAACACTTTTTTCAGGTAAGGAGAGTCACTATTGGGCTCCCAACGAGATAAACAGTTGAAATGGCACTCGTGTGTTCCCTGCAAGTACTTTGCATTGGATGGAAAGTATCTACTGTTGTGCTCGGTTTCCAAAACAGAGTTGTGACCCGTTCAGCAGGCCAGGTTATTAGGTGTGACTCGAGGAGGCACCTCCTGAAAGACCAATGGGGGTGAGAGAGAAAGGAGACCAAGCACATAAAAAGGACAGAGTCAGTCTGAGTTGCGTCAAGGTCTCGTTTATTGCAAGGGGAAGTAGGCTTATATACACTGATGTATAGGAGAAGTGAATAGGGAAAAAAGGGGGGAAAGAAAGTTTGAAGAATAGAAGAATAGGGTCTGGGTGAGGTCTCTTTGAAGACAAAGAGTTGGGGCAAGGTCTCCTTGGTCCAAAGCTTGTGCAACAGACCAACTTGAACATGTTTAAGGAAGTTATTCTAAAAGTATATTGATCTAAAGTTACATTTTGTGGTTTTTCCAGGAGTTATTGTTTTTTGTAGCTTCGTAACAGTTGTCAAGGGTGTAGTTACATCAGAACATCCAAGAAAGAAAGGCCAGAGTGCAGTCATCCATTTTTTGACTCCCAACAGAGTTGAACTAGTAATGACCCGTGTGTGTAGGCAGCACAGTTCATTGGTTCTGAGCAAGCTCATAGGTATGGCTGTCTGGGAGTCACATTAGAATAGAAATGAAAGGCAGAGTATGTTTTTCCTTAGTCAACACAGTGATGAATTTCCCTTCATAAACAGAGTTGAATCACATGCAGTCTCATATCAAATGGACAACAGTTCTTTTCACGTAAGGAAATTTCATTCATTCGTGTTAATTTCATTCCTGTCTGTTTTCAGCAAGTACAGTGCATTGGATGGAAGAGAAGCTACTGTTGTGCTTTGTTTCCTAAGCAGAGTTGAACTAGATATGGCCCGTTTGTGTAGGAAGAACAGTTCTTTTGTTCTGAGGAACCTGCTGCTTTAGGAAACACAGTAGAGTAGAAGAGTGCTCTTTTCTCAAAAGTAGCGTGCGTTTCTCATTAGGCAACCCACTGTCGAATTACTCTTCATAAACAGAGTTGAATCACATTCAATCTCTTATAACACACGAGCAACATTTTTTTTCACATATAGAAAGTCACTAGTGGGCTCTCATTGAGATACACAGTGGAAGTGACAGTCAAGTCTCTTCACTGCAAGTAGAGTACATTGGATGAAAAAGAGGTTTCTGTTGTGCTTATTTTCTTAAGCAGAGTTGAACTAGAGATGGCCTGTGTGTTTAGGAAGCACTGCTGTTTTGGTCTGAGAAAGCATACTCTTCTGGCTGTATTGGAAACACAGTAGGGTATTAGAGTGCTCGTTTTTCAAAAGCAGAGTATGTTTCTCGTTATGCAACCAAGTGTTGATTTCCCCTTCATAAACGAAGTTGAATCACATGCAGTATTCTATCCTACAAGCAACAGCTCTTTTCAGGTAAGGAAAGTCAATATGGGCTCAATTTTAGATACACAGTTAAAATGGCACTCGTGTCTGTTCTCAAGAAATACAGTGCTTTGGATGGAAAAGAAGCTATTGTGCTCAGTTTTTCCAAAACAGAGTTGAACTAGATATATCCTGTGGGTGTAGGAAGTATAGTACTTTATTTCTGAGCAAACTCACTGTTCCGGCTCTATAGGAAACACAGTAGAGAAGAGTGCAAGGCTAGCTATTGTTGAATTCCCCTTCATAAATGGATTTGAATCACATGCATATTCTTGTCCTACGAGAAAAAGTTCTTTTGTGGTAAGGTAAGTCACTATTGTGCTCCCATTGCCATATATAGTGTACAGAGTCCTCTAGTCTGTTCCCTGCAATTACAGTGCATTAAACAGAAGAGAAGCTACTGTTATAGTAAGTTTTCTAAGCAGAGTTGAAGTATATATAGTCTCTGTGTGTATGAAGCACAGTTCTTTTGTTCTGAGCAAGCTCACTGTGCTGGCTCTAGAAGAAACATAGTAGAGTAGAAGAGTGCTCCATTCTCAAAAGCAGAGTATGTTTATTGTAAGGCAAGCTAGTGTTCAATTTCCATTCATAAACGGAGTTGAATCACATGCAGTTTCTTGTCCAGGAGCAACATTTCTTTTCAAGTAAAGAAAGTAACCTTTGCATTCCAAATGCCATACAGAGTGCAAATAGCACTCGCATCTGTTCCCAGCAAGTAGAGTGTATTGGACAGAAGAAAAGCCAGAGTTCTATTAAGTTTCCTTATCAAAGTTGAAGTAGACATGTCCCGTGTGTGTAGGGAGCACAGTTCTTTTGTTTTGAGCAAGCTCACTGTCCTGGGAGTATAATAAACAAAGTAGAGGAGAAGAGTACTCCTTTCTCAGAAGCAGAGTGTGTTTCTTGTAAGGTGAGCTAGTGTTCCTTTCTTCTTCCTTAATAAAGTTGATTCACATGCAGTTTCTATTCTAATAATCAACTGTTCTTTTCTCCCAGTTACACAGATAGTGCAAGAAGCCTCCCGTATGTTCCCAGAAAGTACAGTGTATTAGATTGAAGAGAAGCTACTGTCCTTGGCAGTTTCCTAAACAGAGTTGATCTAGATATGGCCGGTGTGTGTAGGAATCACAATTCTTTTGTTCTAAGCAAGCTCACTGTTCTGGTTCTATAGGAAACACAGTAGAGGAGAAGACTGCTCCTTTCTTAAAAGCAGGGTGTGTTTCTTTTAAAGCAAGCAAGTATTCAATTCCCCTTCAAAAACGGAATTGAATCACATGCAGTTTCTTTTCCAACAAGCAACAGTTCTATTCTGGTAAGGAAAGTTACTATTGCGCTGCCAATGACATACACGGTACAAATAGCCCTCGTGTCTATTCCCAGCATGTACAGTTCTTTTCTGGTAGGTAAGAAAAGTCACTATTGTGCTCACATTGCCATACACAGTGCAGTTAGCACTGGCATCAGCATCCAGCAAGTAGAGTGTATTGGATGGAAAAGAATCTACTTAAGCAGGGTTGAACTAAAATGTGCCCATTTTTCTGGGATGCACATTTCATTTGTTTTGAGCCAACATCCTGTTCTGGTTCTGCAGGAAACTCAAAAGAGTAGAGGAGTGCTCCTTTCTCAAAAGCAGAGTATATTTCTTGCAAGGCAAGCTAGGATTCAGTTCCCCTTCTTAAACAGTGTTGAATCACATGCAGTTTCTAGTCCTATAAGCAACAATTTTTTTCTGCTATATAAGTAAATCACTATTTCTCTCCCATTATCATACACAGCAGAAATAGCGCTCGTGTCTGTTCCCAGTAGGGACAGTGTATTGCATGGAAAAGAAGCTATTGTTCTTGTCAATTTTCTAGCAGTATTAAACTAGATATGGCCCATGTGCGTAGGAAGCACAGTTGTTTGGTTCTGAACCAGCCCACTGTTCTGGCTCGATAGGAATTACAGTAGAGTAGAAAAGTGCTCCTGTCTAAAAAGCTGAGTGTGTTTCTTGTAAGGGATGCTAGGATTCAATTCCCCTTCCTAATCAGAGTTGAGTCACATGCAGTTTGTTGTCATAAGAGCAAGAGTTCTTTTCTGGTATGTAAGTAATTTAAGCTCTCATTACCATCCACAGTGCAAATTGCTCTCTCGGCTGTTCCCAGCAAGTACAGTGTATTTAACAGAAGATAAGCTACTGTCCCTGGCAGTTGCCTAAGCAGAGTTGAACCATATATGTCCCGTGTATTTAGGAAGCACAGTTCCTTTGTTTTGAGCCAGCTCTCTGTTCTGGCCCTATAGGAAACACAGTAGAGTACAAGTGTGCCCCTTTCTCAAAAGCAGTGTGTGTTTCTTGGAAGGCAAAGTAGGGTGAATTTCCCTTCATTAAGGGAGTTGAATCACATGCAGTTTCTTGTCCTTGACAAACAGGTTTTTTTTTCTGATAGGTATGGAAAGTCACTATTGTCCTCCCATTGTCATACACAGTTCAAAGAGCACCCACATCTGTTTCCAGGAAGTACAGTGTATTGTCAGAAGAGCAACTACTCTTCTAGGCAGTTTCCAAAGTAGAGTTGCACTGGATGTTTCCCATGTGTGTAGGAAGTGCAGTTCTTTTGTTCTGAGGCAGCTCATTGTTCTTGCTCTACCTGAAACACAATAGAGTTGAAGGGTGCTCCATTCTCAAAAGCAGAGTCTGTTTATTGTATGGCAAGCTAGGGATCAATTCACCTTTTTAAAAAGAGTAGATTCACATGGACATTCTTGTCCTAAGAGCAAGAGTTCTTTTCTAGTAGGTAAGGAAATTCACTATTGTACTCCCATTGCTGTACACAGTGGAAATAGAACTCGATTCTGTTGCCAGCAATTATACTTTATTGGACAAAAGTGAAAGGATAGTTCTAGTCAGTTTCCTAAGCAAAGTTGAACTAGATATGGCCCGTGTGTGCAGGAAGAACAGTTGTTTTGTTCTGAACCAGCTCACTATTCTGGCTCTATCGGAAATACAGTAGAGTAGAAGAGTGCTCCTTTCTCAAAAGCAGAGTGTGTATCTTATAAGTAAGCTAAGGTTCAATTCCCCGTCCTAAACAGAGTTGAATCACCTGCAGTTTCTTGTCCTATGAACAACCCTTCTTTTCTGATAAGAAAAGTCAGTATTGTGCTCCCATTTTCATACACAGTGCAAATAGCACTTGTGTCTGATCCCAGCAAGTACAATGTATTGGACAGAAGAGACGCTTCTCTTCTAAGCAGTTTCCAAAGCAGAGTTGAACTATATATAGCCTGTGTGTGTAGGGAGCACAGCTCTTTTGTTGTGAGGCAGCACACAGTTTTGGCTCTATAGGAAACACAGAAGACTGCTCTTTTCTCTAAAGCAGAGTGTGTTTCTTGTAAGGCACCCTAGGGTTTAATTCCACATCCTAAAGGGAGTTGATTCACATGCAGTTACTTGTCCTAGAGCAACAGGTCTTTTCTGTTCAGTAAGGAATGTCACTATGGTACTCCCATTGCCATACAGAGTACAAAGAGCTCTCCTTTATTTTCCCAGTAAATACGGTTTATTGGAAGGAAGTGAAGCTTCTGTTCTAGACACTTTTCTAAGCAGAGTTTGACTAGATATCACCCGTGTGTGTAGAAAGCACAGTTCTTTTGTTCTGAGCCAGCTAACTATTCTGGCTTTATAGGAAACACAGCAGAGTAGAAGTGTACTCCTTTCTCAGAAGCAGAGTGTGTTTCCTGTATGGCAAGCTAGGGTTTATTTTTTTTTTTTTTTTTTTTTTTTTTTTTTTTTTTTTTTTTTTTGGTTTTTTGAGACAGGGTTTCTCTGTGTAGCTTTGCGCTTTCCTGGAACTCTCTTTGGAGACCAGGCTGGCCTCGAACTAACAGAGATCCGCCTGCTCTGCCTCCCGAGTGCTGGGATTAAAGGCGTGCGCCACCACCGCCGGCTAAGCTAGGGTTTATTTATCCAATCTCATAGAAATTGAATCAAAAGCAGTTTATTGTCCTACGGGCAACAGTTCTTTCTGCTAGATAAGGAAATTCACTATTGCATTCCCTTTTCCATACACAGTGCAAATAGCACTTGCATTTGATAATAGCAAGTACAGTGTATTGGATGGAAGAGAAGCTACTGATCTAGGCAGTTTCCTAAGCAGAGTTGAACTAGAATATGGCCCATGTGTGCTAAGAAAACACAGTTCTTTTGTTTTGAGCCAGTCTCACTGTTATGACTCTATAGGAAATACAGTAGAGTAGAAGACTATTGTCCTTTCTCAAAAGACAGACTGTGTTTTCTTCATAATGAAAACTAGGGCTCACATTCCCCTTCCTAATATGGAGTTGAATCACCTGCTGTTTCTTGTCATTACGAGCAACAGTGTTCTTTTCTGGTCGGTAAGGAAAGTCACTAATTGCTGCTCCCATTTGCATACACAGTGCAAATAGCACTCGGCGTCTGTTCCCAGCAATTACAGTATATTGCATTGGAATAGAAAGCTACTGTTCTAGTTCAATTTCCTAAGCAGAGTTGAAACTAGGTATTGCCATTGTGTGTAGGAAAGCTTCAGTTCTTTTGTTCTGAACCAGCTCACTGTTATGGCTCTATACGGGAAACACCTTAGAGTAGAAGAGTGTCATTTTCTCAAAACAGTGTGTTTTTCTTATAAAGCAAACTAGGTTTCAATTCGCTTTCCCATACACATTTGAATTACATGCAGTTTCTTGTCCAACAAGCAACAGTTCTTTTTCTGGCATGTAAGGAAAATCACTATTGCATTCTCTTTGCCATACACAGTGCAATTAACACTCCTGTCTGTTTTTAGCTAGTAGAGTGTATTTGAAGGAAGAGAAGCTACTATTCCACTCAGTTTTGTAAGCATATTTGAACTAGATATTGCCTGTGTGTGTAGAAAGCACAGTTCTTTTGTTCTGAGCCACCTCACTGCTCTGGATCTGTAGAAAATACAGTAGAGTGGAAGAGTGCTACTTTATTAAAAAACAGCTTGTGTTTCTTGTAAGGCAAGCTAAGTTTCAATTACCCTTCCTAAACTGAGTTGAATCACATGCAGTTCCTTGTCCTACGAACAACAGTTCTGCTTGGTAGGTAAGGAGAGTCACTCTTGTCCTCCTGTTGCCAGACACAGTACAAATAGCATTTGCGTCTGTTCCAAGTAAGACCAAATTATTGGATGGAAGCTAAGCTACTGCCCTAGGCAGTTTCCTAAGTAGAGTTAAACTAAAGATGGCCCGTGTGTAGGAAGCACAGCTCTTTGATTCTGAGCCAGGTGAATTTTCTGGCACTATAGGAAACACAGTAGAGTAGAAGAGTGCTTTTTATCAAAACCAGCATATGTTTCTGGGAATGTAACCTAGGCTTCAATTTGCCTTACTAAACCATGTTGAATTACATGCAATTTCTTGAGTTACGAGAAACAGTTCTTTTCTGGTCATTAAGGAAAGTCACTATTGCACTACCTTTGCCATACACAGTGTAAATATCACTCTAGTCTATTCCCAGCAAGTATAGTGTACTGGATGGAAGAGACACTACTGTTCTAGTCAGTTTCCTAAGCATTGTTGAACTACATATGTCCCGTGTGTGTAGGAAGCACAGTTGTTTTGTTCTGAGCCAGCTCTCTGGTCTGGCTCTATAGGAAACACAGTAGAGTAGAAGAGCGCTCCTCTCTAAAAAGCAATGTTTGCTTCTTCTAAGGCATGGTAGGGTGCAAATCCACTTCCTAAATGGAGTTGAATCACATGCAGTTTCTTCTCTTACGAGCAACAAGTCTTTATCCATAGGTAAGGAAATTCACTTATATGCTTCCTTTGTCATACACAGTGCAAATCTCACTCATGTCTGTTCAGAGCAAATACAGTGTACTGGATGGAAAAGAAGCTACTCTTCTATTCATTTTTTAAGCAGAGTTAATCTAGATGTGGCCCGTGATTATAGAAAGCACAATTCTTTGCTTCTGAGCCAGCTCATTGTTCTGGCTGTATAGGAAACACAGTACAGTAGATCAGTGCTACTTTCTCAAAGGCAGAGTGTGTTTCTTGTAAGCCAAGATAGGGTTCAATTCCCCTTCATAAACACTGTTGAATCAAATACAGTTTCTTGACCTATGAGCAACAGTTCTTTTCTGATAGGTAAGGAAATCAGTATTGAGGTCGCATTGCCATGCACGGGGCAAATAACACTGGTGTCTATTCCCAGCAAGCACATTGTATTCTAGGGATGAGAAACCACTGTTCTAGTCAGTTTCAAGCATAGTTCAATTTGATATGGACCGTATGTATAGGAAGCACAGTTTTTTGGTTCTGAGCCAGTTCATTGTCCTGGCTTTTTGGAAACAAAGAAGAGTAGAAGAGTGAACCTTTCTCAAAAGCATAGTGTGTTTCTTGTAGGGCATGCTGGGGTTCACTTCCCTTTCCTAAGCAGAGTAGAATCATATGCAATTTCTTCTCCTACAAGCAACAGTTCTCTTCTGGTAGGTAAGGAACATCACTATTGCACTCCCATTGCCATACACATTGCATATAGCACTCGCTTCTGGTCCCAGCAAGTACAGTATATTGGAAAGAAGAGAAGCTAAGTTCTAGTCAATCTCCTAAGCACAGTTGAGCTAGATATGGCCCGTGTGTGCAGGAAGCACAGTTCTTTGGTTCTGAGCCAGCTCACTGTTCTGGCTCTATAGGAAACAAAGAAGAGTAAAAGAGTTCACCTTTCTCAAAAGCAGAGAGTGTTTCTTGTAAGCAAAGTTAGGGTTCAATTCCACTTCCTAAACACTGTTGAATCAAATGCAGGGTTTTATCCTATGAGCAACAGTTCTCTTCTGGTAAGTAAGGAAAGTCACAATTGTGCTCCCATTGCCATGTAAGGGCAAATAGCTCTGGTGTCTATTCCCAGCAAGAACATAGTATTCTAGTAAAGAGAAGTGACAGTTCTAGCAAGTTTCCTAAGCATAGTTGAACTCGATATGTCCCGTGTGAATAGGAAGCACAGTTCTTTGGTTCTAGGCCAGCTCACTGCTCTGACTCTATAGGTATCACAGTTGTGTAGAAGAATGCTACTTCTCAAAAGCAAAGTGTGTTTCTTGTAAGGCAAGCTACGGTGCAATTCCCCTTCCTAAATGGAGGTGAATCATAAGAAGTTTCTTGTCCTACAAGCAACAGTTCTTTTATGGTAGTTTAGGAAAATCACTATTGCGCTCCCTTTGACATGCCCAGTGCAAATAGCACTCACATATGTTCCCAGCAAGTACAGTGTACTGGATGGAAGATAAGCTACTGTTCTAGTCAATTGACTAAATAGAGTTGACCACAATATGGCTCATGTGTGTAGGAAGCACAGTTGTTTGGTTCTGAGTCAGTCCACTCTTCTGGCTCTATAGGAAACACAGTAGAGTAGAAAAGTGTCCCTTTCTTAAAAGCAGAGTGTGTTTCTTGTAAGGCAAGCTGTGGTTGAATTCCCCTTCCTAAGCAGAGTTGAATCTTATGCAGTTTCTTGTCCTACGATCAACAGTTCTTTTCTGGTAGGCATGGAAAATCACTATTGTGCTCATATTTCCATACACTGAGGAAATAGCTCTCGCGTCTGTTCATTGCAAGTACAATGTATTGGATGGAAGAGAACCTAATGTTCTGTGCAGTTTCCGAAGAAGAGTTGAACTAGATATTGCCCATGTGTGTAGGAAGCACAGTTCTTTGGTTCTGTGCCAGCTCACTGTTTTGGCTCCATAGGAAACACAGTAGAATAGAAGAGTGATGATTTCTCAAAATAAGAGTATGTTTCTTGTAAGGCAAGCTAGGGTTCCATTCCCCTTCCTACACACAGTTGAATCACATGCAGTGTCTTCTCCTACAATCAACATTTCTTCTCTAGTAGGTAAGGAAAATCACTATTGCACTCATGTTTCCTAACACGGCACAAATATAGCTCTTCTGTCTGTTCATAAAATTTACAGTGTATTGGATGGAAGAGAAGCTACTGATCTAGTCAGTTTCCTAAGCAAAGTTAAACTACATACGGCCTGTGTGTTTAGGAAGCAGAGTTCTTTGGTTCTGAGCCAGCACACTGTTCTGGCTCTAGAGGAAACACAGTAGAGTGGAAGATTTCTGCCTTGTCGAAAGCAGAGTGTTTTTTTTTTTTGTAAGGCAAGCTTGTGTTCATTTACCCTTCCTTAAGAGAGTTGAATCAAATGTAGTTCCTTGTCCTATGTTAGGTAAGAAAATTCACTCTTGCTTTTCCTTTTCTTTACAGTACAAAGCACTCAAGACTTTTCCCAGCAATACAGAGTATTGGACATAAGAGAAGTATGGTACTAGTCAGTTTCCTAAGCAGAATTGAACATGATATATCCCGTGTATGTAGGAAGCACAGTTCTTGTTTCTGATCCAGCTCACTGTTCTGGCTGTATAGGAAACACAGGGGAGTAGAAGAGTGCTCCTTTCTCAAAAGGAGCGTGTTTTTCTTGAAAGCAAAGATAGGGTTCAATTCCTCTTACTAAACACTGTTGCATCATATGCAGTTTCCTGTCCTACAACCAACAGTTCTTTTCTGATAGGTAAGAAAATCAATATTGTGGTCCCATTGTCATGCACGGGGCAAATAGCACTGGTGTCTATTCTAAGCAAATACATTGTATTCTAGGGATGAGAAGCCACTGTTCTAGTCAGTTTCCTAAGCATATTTGAACTCAATATGGCCCATGTGTATAGGAAGCACAGTTCTTTGAATCTGATCCAGCTCACTTTTCTGGCTCTAAAGGAAACACAGTAGTATAGAAGAGTGTTACTTTCTCAAAAACAGAGGGTGCTTCTTGTAAGGCAAGGTAGAGTTCAATTCCCCTGCCTAAAGGGAGTGTTATCCCATGCAGTTTCTTTTACTACGAGCAACAGTTCTTTCTGGTAGATTAGGAACTTCACCATTGCACTCTTGTTGATTTTCACAGGGCAAATAGCACTTGCATCTATTCCCAGAAAGTACAGTGTATTGGAAAGAGGAGAAGCTACTGTTCTAATAAGTTTCCTGAGCAGAGTCGAACTAGATATGGCCCCTGTGTGTAGGAAGCACAGTTCTTTGGTTCTGAGCCAGCTCACTCTTGTGACTTTATAGAAAACACAGTAGAGTAGAAGCATGCTCCTTTCTCAAAAGCAGAGTGTTCCTAAAGGCAGGCTAGGGTTTAATTCCCTTTCCTAAATGGAGTTGAATCACATACAGTTCCTTTTCATAAGAACAACAGTTCTTCTCTGGTAGGTAAGGAAACTCACTATTGTGCTCCATTGCCATAACTAGGGCAAATAACACTCACGTCCATTCCCAGGAAGAAGAGTATTAGATGTAAGAGAAGCTACTCTTCTAGTTAGTTTCCTAAAAAGATTTGAACTAGATACGGCCCATGTGTGTCGGAAGCAGAGTTGTTTGTTTCTGAGCCAGCTCAATGTTAAGGTTCTATAGGAAACAGAGTATAGTAGAAGAGTGCTCCTTTCTCAGTCGCAAAGTGTGTTTCTTGTCAGTCAAGCTAGGGTTAAATTCTGCTTCCTCAATAGAATTGAATCACATGCAGTTGCTAGTCCTAGAGCAACAGTTCTTTTCTGGTAGGTAAGGAAAATCACTATTGTGCTCCCTTTACCATACACAGTGCAAATAGCACTTGCGTCTGTTTGCAGCAAATTTAGTGTATTAGATGTAAGAGAACCTACTGTTCTTGTCAGTTTTCTATGCAGAGTTGAACACAATATGGCCCGGGTGTGTAGGAAGCACAATTGTTTGGTTCTGAGCCAGCTTACTGACCTGGCTCTATAGGAAACAACAATAGAATAGAAGAGTGCTCCATTCTCAAAAGCACAGTGTGTTTCTTGTAAAGCAAGCTATGGTTCAATTCCCCTTCCTAGTCGGAGTTCAATTACATGCAATATTTTTTAGGAGAAACAGTTCAATTTTGTTAGCTAAGGAACTTTAGTATTCCACTTCCAATGCCATATAGAGTGCAAATAGCACTGGCGTCTGTTCCAAGAAAATACAGTCTACTGGACAGAAGAGAAGCTCCTGTTCTAGTCAATTTTAAGCAGAGTTGAACTAAAAATGGCCCGTGTGTGTAGGAAGCACAGTTCTTTGGTTCTGAGCCAGCTCACTCTTCTTGCTCTATATTAAACACAGTAGAGTAGAAAAGTGCACCTTTCTCAAAAGTAGAAAGTGTTTCTTGCAAGGCAAGTTAGGGTTCAATTCCCCTTCAAAAAGGGAGTTGAATCACATACAGTTTCTTGTCCTAGGAGCAAAAGTTCTTTTGAGGTAGGTAAGGAAATTCACTCTTGCTCTCCCAATGCCATGAACAGTGCAAATACCACTCCCATCTCTTCCCAGCAAGTAAAGTGTAGTCGACAGAAGAGTAGCTAAGTCAGTTTCATAAGCAGAATTGAAGACGATATGGCCTGTGCTCAGAAAAGTACAGTTTTTTTTGGTTCTGAACCAACTCACTCCTATGGCTCTTTAGGAAATACCGTGGAGTTGAATAGTGTTCCTTTCTCAAAAGCACAGTGTTTTTCTTCTAAGGCAAGCTAGGGTACACTTTCCCTTCACAAACCGAGTGAATCACATGCACTGTCTTGTCCTAAGAGCAACAGTACTTTTCTGTTGCTAAGGAAAGTCACTATTTTGCTCCCATTGCCATACACAATCCAAATAGAACTAGCGACTGTTCCCACCAAGTACAGTGTACTGGACGGAAGAGAAGCTACTGTTCTAGTCATTATACTAAGCAGAGTCTAACTAGATATGGCCCATGTGTGCAGAAAGTACAGTTCTTTGAATCTGAGCCACCTCGTTGTTCTGGCTCTATAAGAAACACATAGAGTGGAAGAGTGATCCTTTCTTAAAAGTACAGTGTGTTTCTTGTAAGGCAAAGTTGGGGTACAATTCCCCTTCCTAAATGGAGATGAATCACATGCAGTTTCTTCCCCCAAGAATAAAAGTTTTTTTCTAGTAGGTATGGAAAGTCACTATTGTGTTTCCATTGACATACACAGTGCAAATATCACTTGCTTCTGTTCCCAGCAAGTACAGTTTATTGGGCAGAAGAGAAGCTACTGTTATAGTTAGTTTCCTTAGCAGAGGTGAACTAGATATGGCCCATGTGTTTAGGAAGCAAGTTCTTTTGTTCTGAGCAAGCTCACTATTCTAGCTCTGTAGGAAACACAGCAGAGTAGAAGAGTGCTCCTTTCTCAAAAGCAGAGTGTGCTTTTTGTAAGGCAAGCTAGGGTTCAATTCCCCTTCCTAAACAGAGAAGAATCAAATGCATTTTGTCCTACAAGCAATAGTTCTTTTCTGGTAGGTAAGGAAATTTACTATTTTGCTCATATTTCTTACACAGGGCAAATAGCATTCACGTCTGTTTCCACCAGTCTCAGTGTATTGCAAAGAAGAGAAGATACTGTTCTAGTCAGTTTCCTAAGCAGAGTTGAACTAGATATGGACTGTGTTTGTAGGAAGCACAGTTCTTTTGTTCTGAGCAAACTCTGTTTTCTGTTTCTATAGAAACACAGTAGAGTAGAAGAGTGCTCCTTTCTCAAAAGCAGAGTGTGTTTCTTGAAAGGCAAGAAAGGGTTCAGTTCCCCTTCCTAAACGGTGTTGGATCACTGCAGTTTCTTGTCTTACGAGCAGCAGTTCTTTTCTGGTAGATAATGAAATTCACTATAGCACTCCCATAGCCTTACTGTGTGCAAATAGCACTCTTGTCTCTTCACAGAAAGTAGAGTGTATTGGACGGAAGAGAACCTACTCTTCTAGTCATTTTCCTAAGCAGAGTGGAAGTAGATATTGCCGTGTGTTTGGGGAGCACAGTACTTTTTTTTATGAAAGAGCTCACTCTTCTGGCTGTATAGGAAACACAGTAGAGTAGAAGAGTGCTCCTTTCTCAAAAGCAGAGTGTATTTCTTGTAAGGAAAGATTGGGTTCAATTCCCCTTCATAAACGGAGCTGAATCACATGCAGTTTCTTGTCCTAGGAACAACAGTTCATTACTCGTTGGTAAGGAAATTCATAATTGCACTCCCTTTTCAATAAGCAGTGCAAATAGCAATGGCATCTGTTCCCAGCTTGTGCAGTGTAATGGGCAGAAGAGTACCTACAGTTCTTCTCAGTTTCCAAAGCAGACTTTAACTAAATATAGCTTGTGAGTGTTGGAAGCACAAATCTTTTGTTCCTAGCTAGCAAACTGTTCTGGCTCTATAGGAAACACAGTAGAGTAGATGAGTGCTTCTTTCTCAAACGCAGAGTGTGTTTCTTGTAATGCAAGCTGGGGTTGCATTTCCCTTCCTGAACGGAGTTGAATCACATGCATTTTATTGTCCTATGAACAACAGTTCTTTTCTGGTAGGGAAGAAAATTTACTAATGAGTTTTCACTTACATACACAGGGCAAATTGCCCTTGTGTCTGTTCCCAGCAAGCTCAGTGTATTGCACAGAAGAAGGAATACTGTTCTAGTAAGTTTCCTAAGCAGAGTTGAAATCGATATGGCCCATGTATGTAGGAAGCAGACTTCTTTTGTTCTGAGCCAACTCACCATTCTGTCTCTATAGGAAACACAGTACAGAAGAAGAGTGATCTTTTCTCAAAAGCATAGTGTGTTTTTGTAAGGCAAGAAAGGGTTCAGTTCTTCTTCCTAAACGGTGTTGGATCACATGCAGTTACTTGTCTTAAGAGCAAGAGTTCTTTTCTCATAAATAAGGAAATTCACCATTGCACTCCCATTGCCAAGGGTGTGCAAATAGCACTCTTGTCCTTTCATAAAAAATAATGTATTGGACTGAAGAGAAGCTGCTGTTGTAGTCATTTTGCTAAGCACAGTTGAAGTAGATATTGCCCGTGTGTGTGTGAAGTACAGTTCTTTTGTTGTGAGCCAGCTAAATGTTCTGGATCTACAGGAAACACAGTAGAGTAGAAGAGTGCTCCTTTCTCAAAAGCAGAGTGTGTTTCTTTTAGTGTAAGCTAGGGTTCAATTCCTCTTTTTAAATGCTGTTGAATTACAAGCATTTCCATGTTCTAAAACCAAAAGTTCGTTTCTGTTAGGGAAGGAAAGTCACTATTGCGCTCCCAATGTTATACACAGCCAAATAACACTAGCGTCTATTCCCAGCAAGTAAAGTGTATTGGACGTAAGAGAAACTACTGTTCTAGTCAGTTTTCTAAGCAAAGTTGAACTAGATATGTACTGTGTGTGTCGGAAGCACAGTTGTCTGTTCTGAGCCAGCTCAATGTTTTGCCTTTCTAGGAATCACAGTAGAGTAGAAGAGTGCTCCTTTCTCAAAAGTAGAGCGTGTCTTTTGTAAGCCAAGATAGGGTTCAATTCCCGTTCCTAAACACTGTTGCATTACATTCAGTTTTTGTCCTATGAGCAGCAGTTCTTTTCTGATAGGTAAAGAAAATCATAATTGCACTCCCATTGCCATACACAGGGCAAAGAGCACTTGTGTCTGTTCCCATCAAGTACAGTGCATTGCACAGAAGAGAATCAACTGTTTTAGAGTTTTTCCTAAGCAGAGTTGAACTAGATAAGGACCATGTGTGTAGGAAGCACATTTCGTGTGTTTAGGAAGTACAGTTCTTTTGTTCTGAGCCAGCACACTGTTCTGGCTTTATAGGAAGCACAGTGGAGTAGAAGAGTTCTCCTTTCTCAAATGCAGGGTGAATTTCTTGTAAGGGAAGCTAGGGCTCAATTCCCCTTCCTAAATGTAGTTGAACCACATGGAGTTTCTTTTCCTACAAACAACATTTCGTTTCTGTTAGGTAAGGAAACACACTCTTGTGCTCCCATTGACATACACAGTGCAAATAGCACTCTCGTCTGTTCCGAGCATGTACAGTGTATTAGATGGAAGAGTAGCTACTGTTCTAGTGAGTTTTCTAAGCAGCACTGAACTAGATATGGCACGTGTGTGTAGAAAGCACAGTTCTTTTGTTCTGAGCAAGCTCACTGTTCTGGCTCAATAGGAAACACAGTAGAGTAGGAGTGTGCTCCTTCTCAAAACAGAATATGTTTCTTGCAATCAAGCTAGGGTTCAATTCTCCTTTCTAATTGGACTGGAATCACATGTAGTTCCTTGTTTTACAAACACCAGTTCTTTTCTGGTAGGAAAGGATAATCACTATTGCACTAACATTGCAATACACAGGGCAAATAGCACATGCATCTGTTCCCAGCAAGTACATTTTATTCAAAGGATTAGAAGGTACTGTTCTACTGAGTTGAACTAGATATGGACCGTGTGTGTACGAAGCACAGTTCTTTTTTTTCCTTGCCAGGTAGTAAGCACAGTTCTTTTATTCTGGGCAAGCTCACTGTTCTGGCTCAAAAGGAAACACAGTAGATGGAAGTTTGCTCCTTTCTCAAAACAGAATGTGTTTCTTGCAATCAAGCTTGGCTTAAATTCCCATTCCTAAGCAGAGTTGAATCACATGCAGTTTCTCATTCTACCAGCAACAGATTTTTTTGGGTAAGGAAAGTCACTATTACACTCCCATTGTCATACACTGTGCAAATAGCACTAACGTCTGTTTCCAGCAAATACTGAAGGGAAGCTCCTGTTCTAGTCAGTTTCCTTACAAGAGATGAACTAGATATGGCCTGTGTGTGTAGGAAACACAGTTCTTTTGTTCTGATCCAGCTTACTCTTCTGGCCCTATAAAGAAAACAGTAAAATAGAAGAGGGCCCCTTTCTCAAAAGCAGAGTATGTTTCTAGTAAGGCAAGCTAGAGTGCAATTCCCCTTTCTAAATGGAGTTGAATCACATGCAGTTTCTTGTTCCAAGAGCAGCAGTTCTTTTCTGGTAGATAAGGAAATTCACTATTGGGATCCCATTGCCATTCAGTATGCAAATCCACTCGAATCTGTTCACAGTAAGTACAGATTATTGGACTGAAGAAAAGCTATTATTGTATCATTTTCCTAAGGACAGTTTAACTAGATATTCCTCTTTTGTTTAGGAATCACAGTTCATTGTTCTGGATCTATAGGAAATACAGTAGAGAAGAAGAGTGCTCCTTTACAAAAGCAGATATTGTTTCCTGTAAGGCAATCTAGGGTTTAATACCCATTTCTAAACGGTGTTGAATTACATACAGTTTCTTGTCTTATGAGCAACAGTGTTTTTCTGATAGGGAAGCAAGTCATTATTGTGTTCCCATTGCCATACACAGTGTAAATAACACTTGCGTCTCTTCCCATCAAGTGCAGTGTATTGGACCTAAGAAAAGCTACTGTTTCAGTCAGAGTCCTAAGCAGAGTTGAACTAGATATGGAACGTGTGTGTAGAATGCACAGTTCTTTTGTTCTGAACAAGCTCACTGTTTTGGATCTGTAGCAAACACAGAAGAGTAGAAGTGTGCTCCTATCTCAAAAGCAGAGTGTGTTTCCTGTAAGGCAAGCTATGGTTAAATTCCCCTTCCCAAAAGGTGTTGAATCACATGCAGTTTCTTGTCTGATGAACAAGAGTTCTTTACTGTTATATAAGGAAATTCACTATTGTGCTCCCATTGTGGTACAGTGTGCAAATAGTACTCGTGTCTGTTCACAGCAAGTACAGTGTATTGGACAAAAGAGAAGCTACTGTTCTAGTCAGTTTCCTAAGCAGAAGTGAATTATATATGACTCGTGTGTGTTTGAAGCACAGTAAATTAGTTCTGAGATTGCCCACGATTCTGATTCTATAGGAAACACAGTGGAGTAGTGATCCCTTCTAAAAAGCAGAGTGTGTTTCTTATACGGCAAGCTAGGGTTCAATTACCTCTGAAACTAAGTTGAATCACATGCAGTTTCTTGTCCTATGAACTCAATTCTCTTCTGGTAGGTAAGGAAAGTCACTAATGTGTTCCCATTGCCATACTCAATGCAAAGAGTACTCACATCCATTCACAGGAACTACAGTGCATTTGAGGGAAGCAAAACTACTGTTCTAGTCAGTTATTTAAGCAGAGTTGAACTAGATATGTTCCTTGTGTGTAGGAAGCACAGTTCTTTTATTCAGAGCCAGATCACTGTTCTGGCTCTATAGAAATCACGGTAGAGTAGAATAGTGTTCCTTTCTTAAATGCAGAGTGTATTTCTTGTAAGGCAAGTAAGGGTTCAATTCCCTTTCCTAAAGGGAGTTGAATCATATGCACTTCCTTGTCTGACGAGCAACAGTTCGTTTCTGGTAAGTAAGGAAAAACACTATGTTGCTCCCTTTGCCATACACAGTGCAAATAGCACTCACGACTCTTCCAGGCAAGTTCAGTGTATTGGATGGAAGAGAACCTACTGTTCTAGTCAGTTTCTCAGCAAAGTTGAACTAGATATGGCCCTAGTGTATAGGAAGCACAGTTCTTTTTTCTCAGCCAGCTAAATCTTCTGGCTACATAAGACAGACAATAGAATAGAAGATTGCTCCATTGTCAAAAGCAGTGTGTGTTTCTTTAAGGCAAACTAGGGTTCAATTCCCCTTTCAAAACTTAGTTGAATCACATGCAGTTCCCTGCCCTACGACCAACAGTCTTTTCTGGTAGGGAATGAAAGTCACTATTGCGCTCCCATTGCCATACAGAGTGGAAGAAACACTCGACTCTGTTCCCAGCAATTACAGTGTATAAGTCGGAAGAGATGCTCCAGTCCTAGTCAGTTTTCTAAGCGGAGTTGAACTAGATATGGTCTCTGTGTGTAAGAAGCACAGTTCTTTATTTTGGGCCAGATAACTGTTCTGGCTCCATAGGAAACACAGTAGAGTTGAACAGTGCTCCTTTCTCATGAGCAGAGTGTGTTTCTTGTAAGACAAACAAGGGATCAATTCCCCTGCATAACAGAGTTGAAGCACATGCTGCTTCTTGTCCTCCAAACAAAAGTTATTATTTGGAAGGTAAGGAAATTCACTATTGCACTCCCATTGCCATGCAAAGGGCAAATAGCACTAGCGTCTGTTCCCAGCATGCTCAGTGTATTGGAAGGAGAGAAGGTACTGTTTTAGTCAATTTCCTAAGCAGAGTTGAACTAGATATGGCCCCTGTGTGTTGGAAGCACCATTTTTTTTCTGATCCATCAACCTCTTCTGGCAATATTGGAAACACAGAAGATAAGAAGAGTGCACTTTTCTCAAAAGCAGAGTGGGTTTCTTGTAAAGCAAGCTAGGGTTCAATTCCCCTTTCTAAATGGAGTTGAAACAAATGCACTTTCTTGCTCTATGAGCAACAGTTCTTTTCTGGTAGGGAATGAAAGTCACTATTGCTCTCCCATTGCCAAACACAGTGAAAATAGCACTCGAGTCTTTTCCCAGCAAGTGCAATGCATTGGACGGAGGAGAAGATACTGTTCAATTCATTTTACTAAGCAGACATGAACTAGATATGGCCCGTGTGTGTAGGAAGCACAGTTCTTTTTTTCTGAGCCAGCTTACACTTCTGGCTCTAAATGAAACACAGTAGAGTAGAAGAGTGCTCTGTTCTCAAAAGCAGAGTGTGTTCCTTGAAATGCAAGCTAGGGTTCAATTCCCCTTCCTAAACAGTGTTGGATCAAATTCAGTTTCTTGTCCTACAAGCAACAGTTCTTTCGTGGTAGATAAGGAAATTTACTATAGTGCTCCCATTGTCATTAAGTGTACAAATAGACCTAACGCCTGTTTCCAGTAAGCTCTGTGTATTTGACAGAAGAGAAGCTACTGTTCTAGTCAGTTTCCTAAGCAGAGTTGAACTAGATATGGCCCCTGTGTGTAGGAATGCTTAGTTCTTTTGTTCTGAGCCATCTCTGTTCTGGCTTATAGGAAACACAGTAGAGTAGAAGAGTGCTCCTTTCTCAGAAGCAGAGAGAGTTTCTCGTAAGACAAGCTGGATTTAAATTCCCATTATATCAGAGATGAATCACATGCTGTTTCTTGACCTATGAGCAACATTTCTTTTCTGGTAGGTAAGGAAATTCACTATAGCACTCCCTTTACAATACACAGGGCAAATGGCACTCATGTCTATTCCCAGCAAGTTCTGTGTATTGGATGGAAAGGAAGTTACTGTACTAGTCAGTTTCCTAAGCAGAGTTGAATTAGATATGGCGCCTGTGTGTAGAAAGTTCAGTTCTTTTGTTCTGAGCCATCTCTGTTGTGGCTTATAGGAAACACAGAAAAGTAGAAGAGTGCTCCTTTCTCATAAGCAGAGAGTGTTTTTACCAAAGCAAGCTAGGTTTAAATTCGCCCTTCCTAAACTGAGTAGAATCACATGAAGTTTCTTGTCCAAAAGCAACAGGTCTTTTCTGGTAGATAAGGAAATTCCTTATTGTGATCCTATTGCCATTGAGTGTGCAAATACACTAGAGGCTATGCACAGCAAGTACAGTGTATTGGACGGAAGAGAAGCTACTGTTGTAGTCATTTTCCTAAGCAAAGTTGAAGTCGATAATGCCCATGTGGGTAGGAAGCACAGTTCTTGTGTTCTGAGCCAACTCACTCTTCTGGCTCTCTAGGAAACATAGCAGAGTAGAAGAGTGGTCTTTTCTCAAAGCAGAGTGTGTTGCTTGTAACACAAGCTAGGGTTCAATTCCCCTTCCTAAACATTATTGATTCCCTTGGAGGTTATTGTCCCATGAGCAACAGTTCTTTTTTTAGGCAAGGAAATTCACTATTGCACTCCCATTGCTATACACAGTGGTAATAGCACTCTCGTCTGTTCTGAGAAAGTACAGTGTATTGGACTGAAGAGAACTCACTGTTCTCATCAGTATCCTATGCAGAGTTGAACTAGATATGGAACATGTGTGTAGAAAGCACAGCCCTTTTGTTCTGAGTCAGCTTACTCTTTTGGCTCTATAGAAAACACAGTAGAGTAGAAAAGTTCTCCATTCTTAAATGCAGAGTGTGTTTTTTGTAAGGCAAGCAAGGGTTCAATTCCCCTTCCTAAATGGAGTTGAATTACATGAAGTTTCTTGTCTGACAAGCAACAGTTCGTTTCTGGTATATAAGGATATTCACTATTGCACTCCCATTGCCATACAGTGTGCATAAAAAATTCGTGTCTGTTCCCAGTAAGTACAGTGTAATGGACGGTAGAGAAGCTACTTTTCAGGTCAGTTTCCTAAGCAGGATTGAATTAGATATGGATGGTGTGTGTACTAAGCACAGTTATTTTGTTATGAGAGAGCTCACTATTCTGACTCTATAAGAAACACAGTAGAGTAAAAGAGTGCTCCTTTCTCAAAACAGAGTGCGTTTCTTGTACAGAAAGGTAGGGTTGAATTCCCCTTCATAAACAGAGTTGAATCCCAAGCAGTTTCTTGTCCTAGGAGCAGCAGTTCTTTTTTGGTAGGCAAGGAAATTCATTATTGTGCTCCCTTTGACATGCACAGGGTAAATAGCACACACTTCTGTTCCCAGCAAGTTCAGTGTATTGAACGGAAGAGAAGCTACTGTTCTAGTCAGTTTCCTAAGCAGTGTTGAACTAGGTATGGCTGGGTGTGTAAGAAGCACAGTTCTTTTTTCAGAGCCAGCTCACTGTTCTGGCTCTATAGGAAACACAGTAGAGAAGAATAGTTCTCCATAATCAAAAGCAGAGTGTGTTTTTGTACGGCAAGCTAGGGTTCAATTCCCTCCAAAACAGAGTTGAATCCCATGAAGTTTCTTGTCCTACAAGCAACAGTTCTTTTCTGGTAGTTAAGGTAAGTCACTATTGCACTCCCATTGCCATACACAGTGCAAATAGCACTCACGTCTGTTCCCAGCAACTACAGTGTATTGGACTGAAGAGAATCTCCTGTTTTAGTCAATTTTCTATGCTGAGTTGAACTGGATATGGCGGGTGTGTATGAAGCACAGTTCTTTTCTTCTGAGCCAGCTCACTGTTCTTGCTGCATAGGAAACACAGTAGAACATATGAGTGCTTCTTTCTGGAAAGCAGAGTTTGTTTACTGTAAGTCAAGCTAGGGTTCAATACCCCATCTTAAACAGAGTTGAATCACATGCAGTTTATGTCCTACGAACAACAGTTCTTTTATCTAGTTAAGGAAATTCACTACTGCGATCATTTTGCCTTACACAGTGTAAATAGCCCTTGCGCCTGTTCCCAGCAAGTACAGTGTATTGGACAGAAGAGAAGCTAATGTTCCTCTCAGTTTACTAAGCAGAGTTGAACCAGATATGGCCCGTGATTGTAGGAAGCACAATTGTTTTGTTCTTCGCCAGCTCACTGTTCTCACTACATAGGAAACACAGTAGTGTAGAAGAGTGTTCCTTTCTCAAAAGTAGAGTGTGTTTCTGGCAAGGCACGCTGGGGTTCAATTCCCATTCCTATATGGAGTTGAATCACATGCAGAATCTTGTCATAAGAGTAACAGTTATTTTCTGATAGGGAAAATGACTATTGTGCTCCCTTTGAACACAGTGCACAGAGCACTCCCTCTGTTTCCAGCAAATAAGCGTATTGAATGGAAGAGAAGCTACTTTTCCAGTCAGTTTCCTAAGCAGAGATGAACTAGATATGGGCCATGTGTTTAGGATGCACAGATCTTTTGTTCACAGCTTGCTCACTTTTCTGGCTCTATAGGAAACAGAGTATTTTGGAAAAGTGCTCCTTGCTCAAAAGCAGAGTTTGTTTCTCCTAACGCAAGCTAGGGTTCAATTCACTGTACTTAATGGAATTAAATCACATGCACTTTCTTGTCCTACTAGCAACAATTCTTTGCTGGTAGGTAAGGAAAATAACTATTGTGTTCCCTTGCCATACACAGTTAAAAGCCCACTCATGTATGTTCCCAGCAAATACAGTCTATTGGATAGAGAAGTTACTTTTCTATTCAGTTTCCTTAGCAGAGATGAACTGTTTATTGCCCGTGTATGTTTGAAGCTCAGTTCTTTTGTTCTGGTCCAGCTCACTTTTCTGGCTCTATAAGAAACATAGTAGAGTAGAAGAGTGCTCCTTTGTAAAAAGCAGAGTGAATTCTTTTATGGCAAGCTAGGGTTAAATTTTTCTTCCTAAAGGGAGATGAACCACATGCAGTTTCTGGTCCTATGAGCACTAGTACTTTCCTGGAAGTAAAGGAAAATCACTATTGTGCTCCCATTGAAATACAAAATGCAAATAGCACTCACATATGTTCACAGCAAGGACAGGGTATTGGATGCAAGAGAAGCTACTGTTCTAGTAAGTTTCCTAGTCAGAGTTGAACTACACATGGTCCATTTGTGTAGGATGCACAGTTCTTTTTTTCAGAGCCAGCTCACTGTTCTGGCTCTATAGGAAACACAGTAGAGAAGAATAGTTCTCCATTATCAAATGCAGAGTGTGTTTCTTGTAAGGCAAGATAAGGTTCAATTACCCTTCTTAAACAGAGTTGAATCACAAGCAGTTCCTTCTCCTATGAGTAACAGTTCTTTCCTGGTAGGTAAGGAAACACACTACTACACTTCCATTGCCATATACAGTGAAAATAGCACTCTTGTAGGTTCTCAGCAAGTAAAGTGTATTGGATGGGAGAGAACCTACTGTTCCATCAGTTTCCTAAGCACAGTTGAACTAGATATGGCCAGTGAGTGTAGGAATCACAGTTCTTTTGTTCTGAGACAGCTCACTCTACTGACTGTATAGGAAACACAGTAGCATAGAAGACTGCTGCTTTCTCAAATGCAGAGTGTGTATCTTGTAAGGCAAGCTAGGGTTCAATTCCCCTTCCTAAACAGAGCTGAATTACATGTGGTTTCTTGTCCTATGAGCAAGAGTTTTTCTGGTAGTTAAGGAAATTAACTATTTCGCTCCAATTGACCCACACAGTGAAAAGAGAACTCACTCTGTTCAAAGCAAGTACATTGTATAGGATGGACGAGAAGTTCCCGTTCTAGTCAGTTTCCTAAGCAGAGTTAAACTAGATATGGCCTGTGTGTGCAGGATGCACAGTTCTTTTGTTCTGAGCCAGCTCACTGTTTTGGCACTATAGGTAACACATAGATTAGAAGAGTGCTCCTTTCTCAACAGAGTGTGTTTCTTGTAAGGCAAGTTAGGGATCTATTCCCCTTCATCAACATAGTTGTAACACCTGTATCCAAAAAAAAATGTCCCCTCGCCACATAATAATCAAAACACTAAACACACAGAACAAAGAAAAAATAATAAGAGCCACGAAGAAAAAAGACCAAATAACATATAAAGGCAAACCCATCAGAATAACACCAGACTACTCAATAGAGACTATGAAAGCTAGAAGATCATGGACAAATCTTACGCAGACAGTAAGAGACCATGGATGCCAACTCAGAATATTATACCCAGCAACACTCTCAATCACCATAGGGAAAGTAAACAAAATTTTTCAGGATAAAACCAGATTTAATCAATACCTGTCCACGAACCCAGCCCTACAGAAAGCACTAGAAGGGAAAATCCTTCCCAAAGAAGCTAAACACATCCATGAAAAATCAAGAAATAGATTATCCCAAACCAACATACACCAAAAAAGGACAACACAACCACAAAAAATAACAGGAATTAACCATCACTCGTCATTAATATCCATCAATAACAATGATCTCAACTCACCTATAAAAAGACACAGGCTAACAGAATGGAAAAGAAAACAGGACCCATCCATCTGCTGCACACAAGAAACACACCTTAACTTCAAAGACAGACACTACCTCCAAGTAAAAGCTGGGAAAAGGCTTTCCAAGCAAATGGACCTAAGAAACAAGCTGGTGTAGCTATCCTAATATCTAATAAAATAGACTTCAAACTAAAATCAATCAAAAGAGATCAGGATGGACATTACATATTTATCACAGGAAAAATCCACAAAGATGTAGTCTCGATTCTAAACATTTATGCTCCAAATACAAAAGCACCCACATTCATAAAAGAAACACTACTAAAGTTTAAAAGGCACATCAATCCCCACACTTTAGTAGTGGGAGATTTTAACACACCACTCTCACCAAAAGACAGATCTACCAGACTAAAACTTAACAAAGAAATAAAGGAGCTAACAGATGTTATGACGCAAATGGACTAAATAGATATCTACAGAACATTCCATCCTAACGCAAAAGAATTTACCTTCTTTTAAGCACCCCATGGAACCTTCTCAAAAATTGACCACATGTTTGGACACAAAACAAATCTCAACAGATACAAAAAAATTGGAATAGCCTGTATTTTATAAGACCACCATGCCTTAAAGATAGACCTCAACAACAATAAAAATTATAGAAAACCCACAAACTCATGGAAACTGAATAATGCCCACCTGAAACATCAATGGGTCAAGGAAGAAATAAAGAAAGAAATTAAAGATTTCCTAGAATTCACTGAAAATGAAAGTACAACATACCCAAACTTATGGGACACTATGAAAGCAGTGCTAAGAGGAAAATTCATAGCTCTAAATGCACACATAAAGAAGATGGAGCAATCCCATACCATTGAATTAACAGCACAACTGAAAGCTCTAGAACAAAAAGAAACAAACTCACCCAAGAGAAATAAATGCCAGGAGATAATCAAATTGAGGGCTGAAATCAACAAAATAGAATACAAGAGAACAATACAAAAAAAATCAATGTTTTTCTCTGCTGAGAAGCATTCCATTGTGTATATGTGCTACAATTTATTTATCAATTCTTCAGTTGAAGGGCATCTAGGTTGTTTCCAGGTTTTGGCTATTACAAACAATGCTGATAAGAACATAGCTGAGCAAGTGCTCTTATGGTATGATTGAGCATTTCTTGGGTATATGCCCAAGAGTGTTATAGCTGGATCTTGGGGGAGATTGATTCCCAATTTTCTAAGAAAGCGCCATATTGATTTCCAAAGTGGTTGTACAAGCTTGCATTCCCACCAGCAATGGAGGAGAGTTCCCCTAGTTCCACATCCTCTCCAGAATAAAGTGTCTTCAGTGTTTTTGATCTTAGCCACTCTGACAGGTGTAAGGTGGTATCTCAGAGTTGTTTTGATTTGCATTTCCCTGATGATTAGGGATGTTGAGCAATTCCTTAAATGTCTTTCAGCTATTTGGGTTTCCTCTGTTGAGAATTCTCTGTTTAATTCTAAAGCCCATATCTCAATTGGACTGTTGGTCGTGTTGATGTCTAATTTCTTGAGTTCCTTATATATTCTGGATATCAGTCCTCTGTCAGATGTGGGGTTGGTGAAGATCTTTTCCCATTCTGTAGGCTGTCGCTTTGCCTTGTTGACCACATCCTTTGCTCTACAAAAGCTTCTCAGTTTCAAGAGGTCACATTGATTGATTGTTTGTCTCAGTGTCTGCACTACTGGGGATCTAGAAAAAAACATCCTGAGTGAGGTAACCCAGACTCAGAAAGACAAATATTGTATGTACTCACTCATAGGAAGATGCTAGATGTGGAACAAGGATGACTGGACTGCTACTCACATCACCAGTGAGGCTACCTGAAAAACGGGACCCCAAAAAAAGACATGGAGAAATGGATGAGATCTACATGAACAGCCTGGTCATGAGTGGGAACAATGAAGGGCGATGGTTGAGGGAAAGAGAGTGGGAGATCCTAGCTGGATGAAGAAAAGAGATGGAGAACAAGGAATAGGAGACCATTGTAAATGAAGAACACATGAGAAGGGAGGAAGCAGAGAGGTAGGGAGGCCCACGGAGATCCACAAAGATACCCCTGCAAAAGACTGCTGGCAATGGTCGAGAGACGGCAGGAACTGACCTACTCTTGTGATGGGACGGCCAGACACCCTGATAGTTGTGTCATAAACCCCATCCAAGGACTGAGAAATCTGGATGCAGACATTCACAACTGGGCCCCTGGTGGAGTACTGGGAGTCTAATTAGTGAGAAAGAAGAGGGTTTATATGAGCGAGAATTGTTGAAGCCAAGGTTGGATAAAGCACAGGGACAAATAACCAAATGAATGGAAGCACAGGATCTATGAACCAAAGGCTGAGGGCCCCCAGCTGGATCAGGCCTCTGAATAGGTGAGACAGTTGATTGGCTTGATCAATTTGGGAGGCAACTAGGCAGGGGGACCAAGTCCTGTGCTCATTGCATGAATTGGCTGTTTGAAACCTGGAGTTTATGCAGGGACACTTGGCTCAGTCTTGGAGGAAGGGCCTGGACCTGCCTGGACTGAGTCTACCAGGTTGATCACAGTCCTCAGGGGAGGATTTGCCCTGGAGGAGGTTGGAATGGGGAGTAGGCTGGGGTAAGGGAGAGGGTGGGAGGGGGAGAATAGGGGATCCCATGGCTGATATGTAGAACTGAATGGAATTGTAAAATAAAATCAAATAAAAATAAAGAAAAATAAAAAAACACCTATAGAGAATTAAATTGAAAAATAAAATAAAATAAAAAATTCGTAAATCTATTATTTATCATTATATGGATGATACTTTACTAGCTGACTCAAATGCAGATACTTTAGAAAGAATGTTTGAAGAAGTAAAGAAAATTTTGCCTTGCTGGGGATTACAAATTGCTCCTGAAAAGATACAATGATGAGATTCTATTATTTTGGATATAAAATAGAGCTACAAAAAATTAGACCCCAAAAGGTTCAAATTAGGAGAGATAGACTACAGACTCTTAATGACTTTCAAAGATTATTTGGAGATATTTCTCATCTACGAAATATTGTTGGGGTAAAAAAGAATGAACTGACTAATTTGTTCAAAACCTTGGAAGGTGACAAGGAGTCCAAGAGAATTATCACCTGAAGGTGAGAAAGAATTGGCCTTGGTAGAAAAGAAGGTACATGAAGGACTCGTGGATCGTATTGATCCAAAGCTGGATTGCATTTTGGTTATTTTACCTTCTAGTCATTCTCCTACTGGAATATTAATGCAGAGGGAAGATATTATATTGGAATGGATATGGATATTTTTACCAAATAATCCAAATAAAAAATTAAAAACTTATGGGGAAAAAAACTCTGACTTGATTTGGAAAGGAAAATTGAGACTTCGTCAATTAGCAGGAATAGACCCAGCAGAAATCGTCATACATTTAACTAAGGAAGACATTGAAAAATTATGGACAGAAAGTGAACCTTGGCAAAGAGCTTGCAGTAATTTTTTTGGAGAAATTGACAGCAAATATCCCAAAAGTTATAGAATTGATCTTTTAAAGAAAGCTGATTGGATCTTGCCTCGAATTTTGCAGAAAACACCCATATCTGGAGTTTGTACATTTTATACAGATGCCAACAAACAAGGAAAGGCAGGTTACAAATCAGAATATTTAAGTAAAGTGGTTCAAAGTCCGTATAATTCAGTTCAAAAATCAGAATTGTATGCTATTCTGTTGGTATTAATGGATTATTCAGAACCTCTCAACATAGCAACTGACTCTCATTATGCTTAAAGAGTGGTATTACATATTGAGACTGCAGAATTTATCCCTGATGCTTCAGAATTAACTTCAATATTTATTCATTTACAAGATACAATCAGGAAAAGAGTCATCCTTTATATACAACTCACATTCGATCCCATACTCGTCTGCCAGGCTCTCTAGCACAAGCAATGATGAGATTGATAAATTATTGATAGAAAATGTGCTGTAAGCCTCAGAATTTCATAAAAAACAACATGTCAATATTAAAGGTTTAAAAAAGGATTTTTCTATAATCTGGCAACAAGCCAAAGAAATAGTAAAGAAATGTCCTACTTGTTCCTTCTACAATCAAACGCCTATTACCAGCAGATGTAACCCAACGGGTACTCAGAGGAATGAAATCTGGCAGATGGACGTGTTTCACATTGCAGAATTTGGAAAATTGAAATATGTACACCACACCATCGATACGTATTCATTATTTCAATGGGCAACTGCTTTGTGTTCTGAAAAAGTTGATTCTGTAATCACTCATTTACTAGAAGTTATGGCCATTATGGATATACCTGCACAAATCAAAACTGACAATGCTTCATCATATGTCTCTGTTAAAATGAAACAGTTTTTTGCTTATTATAATATAAAGCATATTACAGGTATACCACATAATCCTCAAACAGTTATAAAAAGATCAAACAGAACTCTAAAGGATACGCTAAATAAACAGAAAGGAGTAACAAAAAACCCAGAAATAGCCTGAATAATGCTCTATTAACTTTGAATTTTCTCAATGCCAATGAGAAAGGAACAACAGCTGCAGAGAGACCTTGGATAATAGAAAAATCTACAGAATTAAATCAGCCTATATACTTTAAGGATGTGCTGACCTCAGAATGGAAACCAGGTATGTATTATGTTGGGGATGAGGCTTTGCTTTTGTTTCTACAGGAGAAGATAAGCTGTGGGTACCATCAAAATAGATAAAGGTTCGATTTGAACAAGAGAAACCTCTTAATTAGAGGAGGTGATATTTCATCAACCAGCATGAACATCCCTTTAAACTAACTTGTACCAGTAACACATGACTTTCCATTTAATCAGATAATAACTTGCCAAAAAGCAACATCCCCAAAATTAGTCTTGGGAAAGGTTTTTGTTTTTGTGTTTTAGAAGAATTAAGGGATAAGGAATCTGAAGAACACTGGACAAATGAGACAACTGAAGAAAAGGGACAAATCATCTATCCCAGGAAACAGTGTAACGGCTTATGGGTTTATATTATCAAAAAAATTTTATGTCTTCCTAAATGTTTGTTTCTGCTTTTCTCTAAAGATTTAACACTATTGGTCTTCTAATAGTCCCAGTTCAATTAAAATTTAAAGCTGACTTTGGAGTGGAGAATGGCTCTCTCCTTCTTTAAACTCAAGCATGTTGTTAAAAGGAAAACGCAAACTCCCTGTATCATGCCAGAATAAAAGAGCCATCTTGACAGGACAAAAGCCAAATTAATTAAGGGACTATACTATTACTAATCTCAACTTTTTAATTCTATCCTAATTCTTTATACTTTTCTTAAAGTATGAATTTTATATCAAAATTTACAAGATTAATATATATATTATATATATATATATACATATTTTAAGCTTTGTTAAGATATGAATGGTCATGTAGAGTACTAATTCTAGAAAAAAGGCTTCAATTAGCTGCATATAGATGTCTTTGTGTTCGAGTCTCTTATCAGTTTTATGCATGAAATCTCGGCCAGGCCTAACATCAAATGAAGTCTCCAGAAAGAAGATGGGGCCCCACAACAACATCAATTCCACGTGGACAATAATAATATTATTAAGTTGATAAAGATCATCTACAGATCAGCTTTGAACTACAAGGTGCTCAGAGCAATTGTGAGATGACTAGCTGAGATGATCCAGTCTGAAAGACTACTTGAATAAGGACCATGATCTTTGGCATTATACATAGCCTGGATAATGAAGGGTATAGACACCTTTCCTAGAATTTGACAACTAACCTAAAATTTTCTTTTAGGATAAAGATAACTTCGCCCATACCAAGCTTGAAGCAATTTTAAGAATATGATGCCCACATTCCCAAAGAGGTGGTGTGGGGCGGGTGGGTTTTTGGTCTTTTTAATGGGTTTGGGTTCTGGGATAATTTCCATTGTTTAGGGGGATTGGTTACAAGTTGTTGTCAAGGGTTTTGAAAAGGACTAAGCAAAGGAGATTAGATATGGCTAGTGTGTGTAGGAAGCACAGTTCTTTTGTTTGGAGCCAGCTCACTGTTCTGGCCCTATAGGAAACACAGTAGAGTAGAAGAGGGCCCCTTCCTCAAAAGCAGAGTGTTTTTCTTGTAAGGCAAGCTAGGGATAAATTCCCCTTACTAAACAGAGTTGAATCAAATGCAGTTTCTTCTTCTACCAGCAACAGTTATTTTTAGGTAAGGAAAATCATAATTTTGCTCCTATTGCCATACACAGTGCAAATAGCACTTGAGTCTGTGCCCAAGAAGTTCAGTGTGTTGGACTGACTGGAAGCTCCTATCTAGTCAGTTTCCCAAGCAGAGTTGAACTAGATATGGCCCTTGTGAGTAGGAAGCATAATTTTTTTGTTCTGAGCCAGCTCACTCTTTAGGCTCTATAGGAAACAGAGTAGAGTAGAAGTGTGCCCATTTCTCAGAAGCAGAGGGTGATTCTTGAAAGGGAACTAAGGTTCCATTCCCCTTTCTAAATGAAGTTGAATCACATGAAGTTTCTTGTTCTACCAGAATTAGTTCTTTTCAGGTAAGTAAAGTAACTATTGAGCTTCCATTGACATACACAGTGCACAGAGCACTTGCGTCTGTTCCCAGCATGTACAATGCACTGGACTGAAGGGAAGGTCCCGTTCTAGTCAGTTTCTTAAGCAGAGTTGAACTAGTTATGGACCGGGTGTGTAGGAAGCACAGTTCCTTTGTTCTGAGCTAGCTCACTGTTCTGGCACTATAGGAAGCACATATGAGTAAAAGAAGACCCCTTCCTCAAAAGCAGAGTGAGTTTCTTGTAAAGTAAGCTAGGGTTCAATTCCCCCTCCAAAAACGGAGTTGCATCACATGCAGTTTCTCCTTCTCAATGCAACAGTTCTTATCGCAAAAGGAAAGTCACTATTGTGCTCCCATTGCCATACACAGTGCAAATCGCACTCATTTCTATTCCCAGCAAGTTCAGTGTATTGGATTGAGGGGTAGCTCCTGTTCTAGTCAGTTTCTGAAGAGAGTTGAACTAGATATGGCCTGAGTGTGTAGGAAGCACAGTTCGTTTGTTCAGAACCAGCTCATTGTAATGACATTTTAGGAAAAAAAAGAATAGTAGAAGGATGTCCATTTCTCAAAAGCATAGTTTGTTTCTTGTAAGGCAAGCTAGGGTTCAATTTCCCTTACTAAATGGAGTTGAATCACATGCAGTTGCTTGTACTATTATCAACAGATCTTTTCGGGTAATGCAAGTCACTATTGAGCTCCTATTGCCATACACAGGGCAAATAGCACTCACTTCTGTTCCCAGCAAGTACGGTGTATTGGACTGAAGGGAAGTTCCTGTTTTAGTCAGTTTCCAAAGCAGAGATGAACTAGATATGGCATGTGTGTTGATCCAGCTAACTGTTCTGGCATATAGGAAACACAGTAGAGTATAAGAGTACCCCTTTCTCAAAAGCAGAGTGTATTTCTTGTAAGGGAAGATAGGTTTCAATTCCCCATCCTAAATGAAGTTGAATCACATTCAGTTTCTCATTCTACCAGCTACAGTTCTTTTCGGGTAAGTAAAGTCACTATTGAGCTCCCATTGTCATACACAGTGCAGAGAGCACTCGTGAATGTTCCCAATGTATAAAGTGTATTGGACTGATGGGAGGGTCTCATTCTAGTCAGTTTCTTAAGCAGAGTTGAACTAGATATGGCTCGTTTGTCTGGGAAACAGAGATTTTTGTTTTAAGTCAGCTCACTGTTCTGGCCGTATTAGAAACACAGACTAGTAGAAGAAGCCCCTTTCTCAAAATCACAGTGTGTTTCTTATAAGGCAAGCTAGGGTTCAATTCCCCTTGCAAAATGGAGTTGAATCACATGAAGTTTCTCATTCTCCCAGCAAAAGTTCTATTCGGGTATGTATAGTTACTACAGAGCTTCCATTGCCATACACAGTGAAATAGCACTCGCGTATGATCCCAGAAAGTACAGTGTATTGGACTGATGAGAATCTCCTGGTCTTGTCTATGTCCTAAGTAGGGTTGAACTAGATATGGCTTGTGTGTGTAGGAAGCAAAGTTTATTTGTTCTTAGGCAGCTCACTGTTCTGGCCCTATAGGAAACACAAGACAGTGGAAGGGTGCCCATTTCTCAAAAGCAGAGTGCGTTTCTTGTAAGGTAATCTAGGGTTCCATTCCCCTTCCTAAACGGAGTTGAATCACATGCAGTTTCTCCTTCTATCAGCAACAGTTCTTTTTGGGTAAGAAAATTCACTATTGAGCTCCCATTGCCGTATACAGTGCAGATAGCACTCGTGACTGTTCCCAGCAATTACAGTGTATTGGACTGAAGATAGCTTCTGTTCTAGTCAGTTTCCTTAGCAGAGTTAAATTAGATATTTGCCCATGTGTGTAGGTAACACAGTTCTTTTGTTCTGAGCCAGATCACTCTTCTGGCCTTTAGGAAACACAGTAGAGTAGATGAGGGCCCCTAACTCAAAAGCAGAGTATGTTTCTTGTAAGGCAAGCTAGGGTTCAATTCCCCTTCCTAAAGGGAGTTAAATCTCATTTAGTTTCTCATTCTACCAGCAACAATTCTTTTCAGGTAAGTAATGTCACTATTGAGCTCCCTTTGCCATACATAGTGCAGGGAGCACTTGTGTCTGTTCCCATTGTGTACGGTGTATTGAATGGAAGGGAAGGTCCCGTTCTAGTCAGTTTCTTTAGCAGAGTTGAACTAGATATGGTCCGTGTGTCTAGGAAGCACAGTTCTTTTGTTCTGAGCCAGCTCACTCTTCTGGACCTATAGGAAACACAGACTTCTGGAAGAAGCCCCCTTTCTCAAAAGCACAGTGTGTTTCTTGTAAGGCAAGCTAGGGTTCAATTCCCCTTCCTAAATGGAGTTGAATAACATGCAGTTTCTCATTCTCTCAGCAACATTTCTTTTCGGATATGTAAAGTCACTATTGAGCTTCCATTGCTGTAAACAATGCAAATACAACTCGCGTCTGATCCTAGAAAGCACAGAGTATTGGACTGAAGAGAATCTCCTGTTCTTGTCTATTTCCTAAGCAAAGTTGAATTAGATATGGCCAGTGTGTGTAGGAAGCATAGTTCTTTTGTTCTGAGCCAGATCACTGTTCTGGCCCTATTGGAAAAACAGTACAGTGGAACAGTGCCCCTTTCTGAAAAGCAGAGTATGTTTCTTGTAAGACAAGCTAGTGTTCAGTTCACCTTCTTAAACAGAGTTGAATCACGTGCAGTTTCATCTTGGATAAGAAACAGTTCTTTTCACTTAAGAAAAGTCACTATTGAGCTCCATTTTCCATTCAGATTGCAAATTGTACCTGTTTCTTGTCCCAGACAGTACATTGTATTGAACTGAAGGGGAGATGCGATTCTAGTCAGTTTATTCAGCAGTATTGAAGAAGATATGGCCTGTGTGTGTAGAAAGCACATTTGTGTTGTTCTGAGCCAGCACACTGTTCTGGCCCTATGGGATCCACAGTAGAGTAGAAGAGGGCCCGTTTCTCAAAAGCAGAGTCGGTTTCTTGTAAGGCAAGCTAGGGTTCAATTCCCATTCCTAAATGGAGTTGATTCACGTGCAGTTTCTCATGGTACAAGCAACAGTACTTTTCGCTTAGGAAAGTCACTATGCGCTCCCATGTCCATGCACAGTGCAAATAGCCCTCACGTCTGTTCCCAGCAAGTTCAGTATATTCAGTTGAAGGGAAGCTTCTGTTCTAGTCACTTCCCTAAGCAGAGTTGACCTAGATATGGCCATTTTGTAGGAAACACAGTCCTTTTGTTCTGAGCCAGATCACTGTTCTGGCCCTATAGGAATCACAGGACAGTGGAAGAGTGCCCCTTTCTCAAAAGCAGAGTGTCTTTCTTGTAAGGCAAGCTAGGACTCAGTTCCCCTACCTAAATGGAGTTGAATCACATGCAGTTTCTCATTCTACCAGCAAAAGTTTTTTCGGGTAAGAAAAGTCACTTTGGGCTCCCATTGCCATACACAGTGCAGATAGCACTCGCCTCTGTTTCCAGCAACTATGGTGTATTGAACTGAAGGGAAGCTCCTGTTCTACTAAGTTTCCTGAGCAGAGTTGAAGTAGAAAAGGCCCGTGTGTGCAGGAAGCACAGTTCCTTGGTTTTGAGCCTGCTCAATGTTCTGGCCCTATAGGAAACACAGGAGAGTGGAAAAGGGCCCTTATCTCAAAAGCAGAGTGTGTTTCTTGTAAGGCAAGCTAGGATTCAATTCCTCTTCCTAAACAGAGTTGAATCACATGCAGTTTCTCATTATCCCAGCAACATTCCTTTTCGGATATGTAAAGTCACTATTGAGCATCCATTGATATACGTAGTGTGAATAGCACACGTCTGATCCCAGAAATTACAGATTATTAGACTGAAGAGAATCTCCTGTTCTTGTCTATTTCCTAAGCGGAGTTGAACTAGATATGGCCAGTGTGTGTAGGAAGCATAGTTATTTTGTTCTGAGACAGCTCACTGTTCTAGCCCTATAGGAAACACAGGACAGTGGAAGAGGGTCCCATTCTCAAAAGCAGAATGTGTTTCTTATAAGGCAAGATAGTGTTCAGTTCGCCTTCTTAAACAGAGTTGAATCACGTGCACTTTCACCTTGTATAAGCAACAGTTCTTTTTCTTAAGGAAAGTCACTATTGAGCTCCCATAGCCATAAAGATTGCAAATCAAACTCGTTTCTTGTCCTAGCAAGTACAGTATATTGAACTGAAGGGAATATCCTATTCTAGTCAGTTTCCTAAGCAGAATTGAAGTAGATATGGCCCGTGTGTGTAGGAAGTACAGTACTTTTCTTCGGAGCCAGCTCACTCTTCTGGCCCTATAGAAACATAGTAGTGTAAAAGAAGGTCCCTTTCTCAAAAGCAGAGTGTGTTTCTTTTAAGGCAAGCTAGGTTTTAATTCACCTTCCTAAACGGAGTTGAATCACATGTCGTTTCTCATTCTACCAGCAACATTTCTTTTCAAGTAAGGAAAGGCAATATTGAGCTTCCTTTGCCATGCACATTGCAAATAACACTCACATCTGTTCCCAATAAGTACAATATATTGGACTGAAAGGAAGCTTCTGTTCTATTCACTCTCCAGGCAGAGTTGAATTAGATATGGCCCGTGTGTGTAGGAAGCACAGTTCTGTTGTTCTGAGCCATCTCAATGTTTTGGCCCAATAGGAAACACAGTAGAGTAGAAGGCCCCTTTCACAAAAGCTGACTGTGTTTCTTGTAAGAAAAGTGAGGGTTCAAATCCCCTTCCTAAACTGAGTTAAATCACATGCAGTTTTTTCGTTCTACCAGCAAAAGTTCTTTTCGTGTAATGAAAGTCACTATTGAGCTTCCATTGCAATACACAGTGTAAATAGCCCTTGCGTCTGTTCCTAGCAAGTGCAGTATATAGGACAAAGAAATGCTCCTATTCTAGTCAGTTTCCTAAGCACCATTGAAAAATATATGGCCCTCATGTTGAGTAAGCATAGTTCTTTAGTTCTGAGCCACCTCACTCTTCTGGCCCTATTGTAAACACAGTAGATAAGAAGAGTACCAAATTATCAAAAGCGGAGTGGGTTTCTTGTAAGGCAAACTATGGTTCAATTCCCCTATGTAAATGGAGTTGAATCACATGCAGCTTCATGTTCTACCAGCAACAGTTCTTTTTGATTAAGGAAAGTCACTATTGCCCTCCCTTTTTCATGCACAGTGCAAATAGCACTCGCATCTTTTCACAGCAAATACAATGTATTGGACTGATGGGAAGGACCTGTTCTAGACAGTTTCCTAAGCAGAGTTGAACTGGATATGGCCTATGTTCATAGGAAACACAGTTCTTTTGTTATGAGCCAGCTCACTCTTCTGGACTTAGAGGAAACACAGTAGAATAGTGGAGGCCCTCTTGCTCAAAAGAAGAGAGTGTTTCTTGTAAGACACTAAATGGTGTTGAATCACATGCAGTTTCTCATTCTACAAGCAACAGTTATTTTTACTTAAGGAAAGTCACTATTGCCCTCCCATTTCCATACACAGTTCAAATAGCACTCTCGTCTGTTCTCACCAAGTATAGTGTATAGGACTGAAGGGAAGATCCTCTAATAGTCAGTTTCCTAAGCAGATTGAACTACATATGGCCCATGTGTGTAGGAATCACTGTTCTTTTTTTTGAGCCAGCTTACAATTCTGGCCCTAAAGATAACACAGTAGAGTAGAAGAGGGCCCTTTTCTCAAAAGCAGAGTGTGTTTCTCATAAGGCAAGCTAGGGTTCAATTCCCCTTCCTAAGAGGAGTTGAATCACATGCAGTTTTTCATTATATCAAGCAACAGTTCTTTTTGCTTAAGCAAAGTCACTATTGCCTTCCCAAAGCCATACACAGTGCAAAAAGCACTCTCTTCTGTTATCACAAACAATAGTGTATTGGACTGAAGGATGCTTCTGTTCTAGTCAGTTTCCTAAGCAGGGGTTGACCTAGATATGGCCCATGTTCGTAGGTAGAACAGTTCTTGTGTTCTGAGCCTGCTCTCTGTTCTGGCACTATAGAAAACAAAGTAGAGTAGAAGAGGACCCTTTCTCAAAAGCAGAGTGTGTTTGTTGTATGGCAAGCTAAGGTTCAATTCCTTTTCTTAAATGGAGTTGAATCACATGCATTTTCTTGTTTTACCAACAGCAGTACTTTTCGTTTAAGGAAAGTCACTATTTCTGTACATTGACATACACAGTGCAAATAGCACTCGTGTCTATTAGCAGCAAGTACAGTGTATTGGACTGAAGGAAATCTCCTGTTCTAGTCAGTTTCTTAAGCAAAGTTGAACTAGATATGGCCTGCGTGTAGGAAGAACAGTTTTTTTATTCTGAGCCAGCTCACTGTTCTGGCCCTATGTGAGACACAGTAGATGAGAAGTGGGCCACTTTCTCAAAAACAGAGTGTTTGTCTGTTAAGGCAAGCTAGGGTTCACTTGCACTTCCTAAACAGAGTTGAATAACATGCAGCTTCTCATTCTACCAGCAGGAATTCTTTTTGCTTAAGGAAAGTCACTATTGCCCTTCATTTTTCATACAAAGTACAAATATTCCTGGCATTTTTTCCCGGCAAGTACAGTGTATTGTACTGAAGGGATGCTCCTGTTCTAGTCAGTTTCATAAGCAGAGTTGAACTAGATATGGCCCGGGTATGTAGGCAGCACACTTCTTCTGTTATGATCCAGCTCATGTTCTCCCCTATGGGAAACAGAATAGAAGAGAAGAGGGCCCATTCCTCGAAAGCAGAGTGTTTTTCTTGTAAAGCAAGATAGGGTTCAATTTTGCTTCCTAAACAGACTTGATTCACATGCAGTTTCTCATTCTAGCAGCAACATTTCTTTTCAGTTAAGGAAAGTCACTATTGTCCTCCCTTTGTCATACACAGTTCAAAGAGCACTCGAGTCTGTTCCCAGCTAGTACATTGTATTTGACTGAAGGGAGGCACCTGTTGTAATCAGTTTTCTAAGTAGAGTTGAACTAGATATGGCTCATGTGTCTAGGAAGCACAGTTCTTTTGTTCTGAACCAGCTAATACTTCTGGCCCTGCAGGAAGCATAGTGGAGGAGAAGAGGTCACATTTTCAAAAGCAGAGTGAGTTTCTTATATTGCATGCTAGTGTTCAATTCCCTTTCCTAAATGGAGTGGAATCACTTTTCTCTTTCAACCAGCAACAGCTCTTTTTGGGTAAAAAAAAGTCACTATTGCCCTCACTTTGTCATACACAGAGCAAAAACACTTGCATCTGTTCCCAGAAAGTACAGTCTATTGGCCTAGAGGGAGGCTCCTTTTCTAGTCTGTTTCCTAAGCAGAGTTGAATTAGATATGGCCCATGTGTGTAGGAAGCACAGTTCTTTTGTTCTGAGCCAACTCACTGTTCTATGGGAAACACAGTAGAGTACAAGAGTGCCCCTTTGTCAAACAAAGAGTATTTTTCTTGTAAGGCAAGCTAGGGTTTAAATTCCCTTCCTAAACAGAGTTGAATCACTTACAGATACTCATTCTACCAGCAAAAGTTCTTTTCACTTAACAAAATTCACTACTGCACTCCATTTGTAATACACAATGAGGAGCACTTGGTTCTATTCCAGCAAATACAGTGTATTGGACTGAAGGGAGGCTATTTTCCAGCCTGTTTATTAAGCAGAGTTGAACTAGATATGGCCAGTGTGTAGGAAGCACATTTCTTTTGTTCTGTGCCAGCTCACGGTACTGGCCCTTTAGGAAACACAGTAGAGTAGAAGAGGGCCCATTTTTAAAAGCAGAGTTTGTTTCTTATACGGCAAGGTAGGGTTCAATTCCCTGTTATAAATGGAGTTGAATCACTTGCAGTTTCTCGTTCAACCAGCAACAGCTCTTTTTGGTTAAAGAAAGTCACAATTGCCCTTCCTTTGTCGTATACAGAGCAAATAGCACTCCCATCTGTTCCCAGCAAGTACAGCGTATTGGACTGAAAAAACGCCCCTTTTATAGTCTGTTTCCTAAGCATAGTTGAACTAGATATGGCCCGTATGTGTACGAAGAGCAGTTCCTTGGTTCTGAGCAACCTCACTGTTCTGGCCATATAGGAAATGCAGTAGAGTAGAAGAGGGCCCCTTTCTCAAAAGCAGAGTGTGTTTCTTGTAAGGCAAGCTAGGGTTCAATTCCTCTTCCTAAAAGAAGTTGAATCACATACAGTTTATCGATCTACCAGCAACCATTCTTCGGGTAAGTAAGTCACTATTGAGGTTCACATTGCCATACTCAGGGCAAATAGCCTAAGGGTCTGTTTTCAGCAACTATAGTGTGTTGGACTGAAGGGAAGCTCCTGTTAGAGGCAGGCACCTAAGCAGAGTTTAACTAGATATGGCCCGTGTTTGTAGGAAGCACACTTCTTTGTACTGAGACATCTCACTGTTCTGGCCTTATAGAAAACTAAGCAGAGTAGAAGAGGGTGCTGTTCTCAAAAGTTGAGTGTGTTTCTTGTAATGCAAGCTTGGGTTCAATTCCGCTTTTTGCACTGAGCTGAATCACATACAGTCTCTCGTTCTACAAGAAACAGTTCTTTTCGCTTAAGAAAAGTCACTATTACCCTCCCTTTGTCCAACAAAATTCAAAAAGCACTTGCCTCTGTTCCCAGCAAGTACAGTGTATTGGACTGAAAATAGGCTACTTTTTTAGTCTGTTTCCTAAGAACAGTTCAACTAGATATGGCCCATGTGTGTATGAAGCACAGTTCTTAGGTTCTGTGCCAGCGATCTGTACTGGCCCTATATTAAATACAGTAGAGTACAAGAGTGCCCCTTTCTCAAGAGCAAAGTGTTTTTCTTGTAAGGCAAGCTAGGGTTCAATTCCCCTTTCCAAACACAGTTAATCACATTTAGTTTCAAGTTCTAGCATCAAGAGTTATTTTGGGTTAAGGAAAGTCCCTCTTATGCTCCCCTATCAATACAAAGTGCAAATGGCACTCATGTATGTTCCCAGCCTTTACAGTGTATTGTACTGAATAGGAGATCCTGTTTTAGTCAGTTTTCTATACTGAATTTAACAAGATATAGCCCATGTGTATAGGAAGCACTGTTCTTTTGTTCTGAGCAAGCTCACTTTGGAGTAAGGACAGGCATTCTTGTGCTCACCTTGACATAAACAGTGCAAATAGCACTCGCGTCTGTTCCCAAGAAGTACAGTGTATTGCACTGAAGAGGAGATCTTGTTTTAGTCAGTTTCCTAGGCTGAGTTGAACTAGATATGGCCCCTGTATGTAGGAAGCATAGTCCTTTTTTCCTGAGACAACTCACTGTTGTGGCCCTATAGGAAACACAGTTGAGTATAAGAGTGCCCTTTCCTAAAAAGCAGAGTGTTTTTCTTGTAAGGCAATCTAGGGTTCAATTCCCCTTTCTAAACGGAGTTGAATCACATTCAGTTTCTATTTCTAGAAGCCACAGTTATTTTGGGGTAAGGAAATTCACTCTTGTGCTCCCCTTGCATTTCATAGTGCAAATAGCACTCGCGTCTGTTCCCAGCAAGTACAGTGTATGGGACTGAAGAGGACCTCCTGTTTTAGTCAGTTTTCTATACTGAATTTAACTAGATATGGCACATGTGTAGGAAGCACTGTTTTTTTTTTTTTTTTATCTGAGACAGCTCACTGTTCTGGCCCTATAGGACAAACAGTGTAGTACAAGAGTGCCCTTTTTCTCAAAAGCAGAGTGTTTTTTGTAAGGCAAGCTTGGGTTCAATTCCCCTTCCTGAACGGAGTTGAATCACATTCAGTTTCTCCTCCTGGCAGCCACAGTAATTTGGATTATGGAAAGTCACTCTTGTGCTCCCCTTGCCATACACAGTGCAAATACCACTCGCATGTGTTCCAAGCAAGTACAGTGTATTAGACTGAAGAGGAGCTCCTGTTTTAGGCAGTGTCCTATACTGAGTTGAACTACATATGTCCCGTGTGTGTAGGAAGCACAGTTCTTTTGTTCTGAGCCAGCTCACTGTTCTGGTCCTACAGGAAACACAGTAGAGTACAAGAGTGCCCCTTTCTCAAAAGGAGACAGTTTTTTCTTCCCCTTCAATTCCCATTCCTAAACAGAGTTGAATCACATACAGTTTCTTCTTCTAACAGCCACATTTATTTTGGGATAAGGAAAGTCACTCTTGTGCTCCCCTTGGCATACACAGTACAAAGAGCACTTGCTTCTTTTCCAGCAAGTGCAGTATATTGGACAGAAGAGGAGCTCCTGTTTTAGTCATTTTTCTATACTGAGTTGAACTAGATAGGTTCTCTAAGTGTAGGAAGCTTAGTTCTTTTTTTCTGAGGCAGCTCACTGTTCTGGTACTTTAGGACACACAGTAAAATACAAGAATGCCGCTTTCTCAAAAGCAGAGTGTTTTTCTTGAAAGGCAATATAGGGCTCAATTCCCCTTCCTAAAAGGAGTTGAATCCCATTCAGGTTCTCCTTCCAGCATCCACAGTTATTTTGGGGTAAGAAAAGTCACTCTTGTGCTCCTCTTGCCATACATAGTGCAAATAGCACACAGATCTGTTCCCTGCAAGTACACTGCATTGGACTGAACAGAAGCTCCTGTTTTATTCAGTTTTCTATGCTGAGTTGAACTAGTTATGGCCCATGTGTGTAGGAAGCAAAGGTTCTTTTGTTCTGAGCCAGCTCACTCTTCTGGCCCTATAGGAAACACAGTAGACAAGTGCCCTTTTCTCAAAAGCAGATTGTTTTTCTTGTAAGGCAAGCTAGGGTTCAATTCCCTTCCTAAATGGAGTTGAATCACATTCAGCGTCTCCTTCTAGCACCCACAGTTGTTTTGAGGTAAGGAAAGTCACTCTTGTGCTCCCATTGCCATATACAGTTCAAATATCCCTCGTGTCTGTTCCCAGCAAGTACAGTTCATTGGACTGAAGTTAAGCTCCTGTTTTTGTCAGGTTCCTATGCTGAGTTGAACTAGATACGGCCCGTGTGTAAGGAACCACAGTTCTTTTGTTGTGAGCCATTTTACGCTTCTGGCCCTATAGGAAACACAGTGGAGTACAAGAGTGCCCCTTCCTCAAAAGCAGAGTGTTTTTCTTGTAAGGCATGCTATGGTTAAATTCCCTTCCGAAACGGAGTTGAATCACATTCAGTGTCTCCTTCTAGCAGCCACAGTTATTTGGTGTAAGAAAAGTCACGCTTGTGCTCCCCTTGCCATACACAGTGCAAATAGCACTCGCGTCTGTTCCCAGCAAGTTCAGTGTATTAGACTGAAGACATGCTCCTGTTTTAGTCATTTTACTATGCTGAGTTAAACTAGATATGGCCCATGTTTGTAGGTAGCACAGTTCGTTTTTTATTAGACAGCCCACTGTTCTGGCCCTATAGGAAATACAGTAGTGTACAACAGTGCCCCTTTCTCAAAAGCAGAATGTTTTTCTTATAAGGCAACCTAGGGTTCATTTCCCCTTTTTAAATGGACTTGAATCACATTCATTTTCTCCTTCTAGCATCCACTGTTATTTTGGGGTAAGGAAAGTCACTCTTGTGGTCCCCTAGCCATTCACAGTGCAAATAGCACTCACATCTGTTCCCAGCAAGTACAGTGTATTGCACTGAAGAGGATCTCCTGTTTTAGTTTCCTATGTTGAGTTGTGTTGGGAGCCTAAAGTTGGATGACTGTGCTCTGTCCTTTCTTGCTTGGATGATCTGATGTAACTATACCCTTGACAACCATTACTAAATTACAAAAAACAATAACTCCTGGAAAAAAAAACACAAAACGCACCTTTAGATTAATATACTTTTAGAATAACTTCCTTTAACATGTTCAGGTTGGTCGGTTGCACAAGTTTTGGACCAAACAGACCTTGCCCCTATCCTATTCTTCGAAGAGACCTCACACTGATCCTATTCTTCTATTCTTCACACTTTCATTTCCCCTTTCCCCTATTTATTTCTCCAGTCCACCAGCATATATAATTCTGCTTCCTTTGCAATAAACTAGACCTTGACACAACTCAAATGACTGTCCTTTTACGCCCTTGGTTTCCTTTCTCTCTCACCGCTATTGGTTTTTTAGGAGGTGCCTCCTCAGGTCTTACCTAATAACCTGGCCTGCTGGATGGGTCGATTGGTGCCCAAACGTGGGCCTTGAGGCATGGTGACGTACTGGAGGACAGATAACGACCGAGCTCCGGATCACAAAGCCTAGAGACACCCAGACTGCATCACTCATGCAACGCGGTAAGTCTTGAGGTAAATACAGTCTTCCCATAAAATCATGGGCAAGAATTTGTCTAAAGAGGCTCGTTTTGTTAAAGATTTGAAAGGCAACCTTAGGTAGAGAGGAATAAGAGTTAAGAAAAAGAATTTGATAAAAAGATATTGATAAATTGCTCATACATGGGGAAAACATCCCCAACACCTTTTTTAGTTTTTATAGTGTGATTAGAGATATTTTAAAGAAAACAGAGGGAGACGGACATGTTTCACATTTATTAGCCCTTGCGGAGGAGTTTCTCTCAGACTCCCCCTGCCTGAGGCCGATATTGAGTCTGGAGCCGCAGCAGCTGCTCCGCCAAAAAATGAAAGTAAAACAAGAACGGCTGCTTCTCCCCTGACAGCAACTCTTGCTCTTGGGAGCAGAGGAGCCCTTCTGTACAGAAGCTTAATAAATGCTCCTGCTATTGCATCAACTGGACTGGAGTCTGGGTTCTTGGGTGCCCACTTGAGACCCTAAGTTTTGGGGTCCAACATTGGAAGTTCTACCACGATTGGGGTGCCCCCGGACCCCCACTCTGCCAGTTGGAGGTAAAAATGAGCTCGATCTATGTTTTATGGTATTGTGTCTTGTCTTTTGTCTTGTTGATTTGGCATTTACTGCGTGGACTGTGTCTGTCCTTGTCTTCTTTGTGTTTGTTTTTTGGAGTCTGTCTTTTGCCTCTACCTTTCTCTCTCCACATGGGGCAACAACTAACTAGTCCCCTAAATTTGACTTTAGATAACTGGAAGGATATCCTCGCCCCGGCTCTGGACATCAAGAAAAAGAAGTAAATCACCTTCTGTTCCTCAGAATGGCAAGCCTTTGTAATTGGCTGGCCGGGGATGGGACTTTTAACGTTGATTGATGTGATTTCACAGGTGCCTGGGTGAAGCTGTTCCTCATGGCTTTGCTTGCCCCAGCAACACTCTTCCTTCTCAAACTCCCCTTACTCCCTTTGCCCCTTCAGCCCTGGCAGCCCTCCAACCATTTCCCACTTTTGCCCTCTTAAGGAAATCAAGCATGAAAAACCTCTGGTCCTTGCAGAGGACCCGGGAGACTAATGATGGAATCACCCCCTTCATGCATATCAGCCCACCGGCACAGGAAAAAAAATCCTCCAAAACAGCTCTGGACACTGGCTAGGCAGCCTGTGAACAATGGAGTAGAGAGGAGCTGGCAGGAGTCTTAAGGAGCTCAGAATGTAAGGGCTGGTGGAGAACTAACTGCCCTGGTTGCAGCAGATTTGGAGGCCCCAGCTCACTCAGAAAACTATGGAATAGAGGCTTGGCTGCATGGGAACTAGGCATTGTCATGTTCTAGAGTGGGCTGTGAGCACGGCAGGCAGGTTCTGGCTGGGCTCCCATATGGATAAGGGGCAGAGTTGGCAGGAGCTAAAACCTAATCAGGATCTGGCTCCAAGAATGGAATGTCACTCACTATATGAGGTTAACCAACAATTTTTTTTCTGAGGTACAGTATTAATGAAAATTTATATTTCTAGATTACTGAGAGAAATCACAAAAAAGACCTTGATATAAAATGTTATAAAAGGTCAGTAAACTGTTATGGTTTCTTATACCTGCAAAAACTGAATTTAAAAGTTAATTCTGGTTGGTTTTCATCTTAAAAATGGCTAATGATTCTGCAAACTGCTTATGTGTGTATATGAACAGGTATGTGACCTGGAAATGTAAGCAAGCTTTGACTGTATGTATGTATGTATGTATGTATGTAACTTGGATCCAACTGTGTGTATGTGTACAAGCAATTATTGTTTTAAAAAATATATGTAACACCTAAGTACTTATGTCTTTACCAAATGTTCAACAGCAAGTTTCAAAAAATTTAAATAGATAACAACATATGTTTAAAATGTTTGATAAATATCAATGCTTTTATACAAAAATATACCTTGCTCTGACAGCTAAAATTTGTAATTTAAGATTTACCCATGTAAAATGATAATAAATTTAAAGACATAAAAGGATCATAGAAAACAGCTGAGGTTTGCAAATATATGACAGGACTAAAGTTTCAAAAAGAGTCTGGTTGCAGTGGTGGACCTTAGCAGTTTTAAAATTGCCAATGTCAGGTGACGATCACCGAAAGCACCAGCCATAATAATAGAACGGACAGGCTATGTATGTGCTGCCAAAGGTAGGGTCAAAGAAATCATCCAAGCCTCTGAATGAAGGAACCAAAAAGATTATAAATAAGTCCCAGATATTAAACTTTGAGATTGTGTGTACTCTGGAGCTTGGTTTTACTTTATAAAGATTATGCTCTCCCTTAAAGTAAAAAAGGTACTTCATTGTTATTACAGAAGACATTTGAGAGATCTTAATCCTTTAAGAACAGTTTTTATAGTTAAAAACCAATGACTTAAAAATGTTTCTTCTTACCCCAGGTACATTCAGGCTTAAGAATGTTGTCTAGCCTTCTTGTATTTGCTAAGTTTGTTAAGCTTAAGTTATTTAGATAAGCTGATACATATATATGTCTTATATTGATGTTTTGTTTTGGCTTCTTTACTGAACCTGTATTTGATGCTAAAAGAGCTTCAACTTAAAAGCATTGTTTTTAGTAGTCAGTCATGAGTAAACAAGTTTCTTTTAATTGTAGTCAGGATAAAAAGATACTGGTATAATATTACAGGGATAAGTATACTCATTTATTCACTCCCTTGCATTATGTTTTCAGGGTTGAGCTTGAAACAAATAATTAGAAACAAAGTTTGTCTATTCAGATACCTGGACAGCCCTCATGCTTCAGAGATCTGCAGAATATGGCATTTAAATGTTTATCTAAAAGTATATTATATCAGACAGGCTTCCAGATCCTAACAGTGACCCAAGGTCTTCGAAAAAGATTACGTGCAAGGCACCACAACGTCTCTGCCTAAATCATGACAATGCTGACCGCAGGGCAAGATGCCCCAGTGCAACGCCTGCCGCCAGGACCTAGCCCAGACTGCAGACAAGCAGTAGGACACTGGAATTGAGGTCAGTCTTGCGTGTCCCTATTCCACAGAAAAAGTACTCTGACTTATGGGCTTGATGGCAGAAGAAGATTGATGCTGTTCTGACTGGTGCCTCCAACACTATGGAGACCTGGGTAGGGATTGGTCCCTATAATTTATGGGATTGGATGCTTCTTGGTCTGCACTCAGATATAGTTTATCCTTCTCAGATCTCTGACAGTACTGATGGCTAGGCTAGCTCTAACTTTGTTAGCATGGCAGCATCAGACAACCTGATCCTTCTGCAAGGCCATAGCTAGCTTGTTAGATCACTTTTAAAAAATGTTCTAAGATATAAAAATTTAAATCAGTCATAAAGGTTCAGATATGAGTCTAAAATGAGATATGTTTCAGATTACTCTCCTGTTCTATGGTTCAGAGCTTAACATTTAAGAGTCCTGATGAGCTGATAGAGCAATGACTACTTACTGTTCAGTCACAAGCTCAACATTTTAGATTTGTTTTAGATATCATCTAGATAATACTAAATGTGAAACTAAAAGTGCTTCTCACCAGGCCTAAAATCTCTGTCCAACTTATACTTGGCTTTCTGAACAAAAAAAAAATGCCCAAGTCTGTAGTTCTTATTGGGACTCAAAGGTATGAGTCCACTTTTGCTGTTTTACAGATACCCATTATCTGCTTTGTCTAAAATATGGATTTCAGTACAGATTGGTAATATTAATGTATCTAAAACTTTTATGTCATTTTGCAAAAAAGACCTCGAAGGATGAAAAGAGTCACAAAAACCTAGACCCACTTCACAGAGGTCAAAAGGACCCCAGATAAGTATTCCTAAAGATGGTATTTTTCCTCTCTCCTGGTCTTGGAACTACTTCTTTTCCCATTACTAAGGGTATGGACCTAAGGGTTCCAAATAAGTTCATAAATTTTAACTTCTGCTCCTAGTTTAAATTTGTCTCAACAGATTTCTACTTGGCTGGCAGACACCTCCAAGTTTCAGTTGCTGACTCCATTGCTCCAGACGACTGTGGGCTCTGGACGTGCTAAAGGCTAATGTGGACCAGCCCAGCTAACATGGTTCTTCCCTGTCCCTAGGGGGTCAGGCAGCTACATGCTACTAAAAAATGCCACCCTGACCAGTCTTTGACCAGCTTTTCAGCCTTTTGGGGGAGGGGCCCTGATAATGGCGCCCCAATGCCAGCTCAAAGCAGTTCTAGAAGAGAATATGGCGTCCAAATTCCTTGTTTAAAAGAGGCTGAAATGCTGGGTCAAAAGAAGACTCCCTGGCATAGAGATCAGATGGCTAATTATACATGGACTACGTATGGCCATTACAGGCCACGAGTTACTAGAACAGGCCATGAGTTACTAAAATAGGCCATGAGTTACCAAATGTGATACCATAATTTTAAGATTAAAATTTGCCAAAAAAATGGGGAAATAAAAGACCCTAGCCCTTCAGGCTTACACCCCCAAGCCTCAGGAAAAGAGAAACTTCAAGCACCAGGAAATGAGAAACTAAAATTCTAGTTTCAAGGGCAACCTGAGTAGCCATTGTTCTGTCTCCCCTGCAACCATATAACAATGTAAAAAAATTTCTGTTAAGAGATGTGCTCAGCTTGACTGGGGTAGTTGCAGGTGTTCCAGGAAGGACCACTGTGACCTTTGTGTAAACTCCACTCCTGCCCTGATACCCCCCCTTGAGGATTCAGGAAGAATGTACCTGTTGACGTAACTGTACCCCTCTGTGATCACTCTGTACCCAGACCTTACCCAAGGACCGTGACTACCATCGTAGACTCCAGTAACGGCACTCTCCTTACCCCTTTTGGGGGAACAAGAGATATATTGTTTGATTTGGTCCAGGGAGCCTATATGGCCCTAAATGCCACAAATCCAAACAAGACCTTGGATTGCTGGCTTTGCCTTACCTCCAGTCTTCCCTATTATGAAGGAATCACCTTTCAGTCTGCTGCCAACCTCACTTCCCTGAGCAATAGGTGTCAAACTAGGCCGCATAAGCTAACACACCCTGAGGTTTCTGGACAAGGTTCCTGTTTGGGCAAGGTCCCATCGACCCATAGCCACATCTGTACCCAAACACTGACACCGTATAAAGGATGCTATTATCTCGAGGCACCAAATGTGTCCTACTGGGCCTGCAACACAGGATTAACCCCTTGCATGTCTGCTCAGATATTTAATGATTCCCATGAATTTTGTGTGATGGTCCAGCTATGGCCTCGTGTCACCTATCATGAAGAGAGCTCAGTGATGGAATTCTTTGAGCAGAGGAGCAGATACACTCGAGAACCTGTGTTTATGACTATAGCCCTCTTGCTAGGTATTGGGGGCATTGCTGCAGGAATTGGTACAGGAACTACTGCCCTTGTACAAGGAAACTACTTTATACAGTTACAAATGGCTATGACTACTGACCAAGAGGCCATAGAGAGATCCATTTCTGCTCTTGAGAAATTTTTAACCTTGTTCTCTGAGGTGGTGTTGCAAAACAGAAGAGGTCTGGATTTGCTATTTTTAAAGGAGGGAAGCTTGTGCACAACTTTAAAGGAAGAATGCTGCTTTTACGCAGATCACACTGGATAGTCAGAGAATCAATGGATAAACTAAAAGAAAGATTGGCCCAAAGAAAACGTGATTTTAAAAATCAGCACAATTGGTTTGAGTGCTGGCTAAAGAATCCCCTTGGCTTTCTACCCTGATCCCCACCCTCCTGGCCCCCCTGATTATTTTCCTTCTCCTCCTCACCTTTGGTCCTTGTGCTTTTCAATGGCTAACACAATTCATAAAAAATCAGATTGATTTGGCTCTATCAAAAACTGTCTCAGTACATTACCATCGTTTAGAAACTCAAGATCAAACTATCAAAACAAGTGAAAGGCTCAGGTTCAGTGTCCTACGAACCTAAAAACCCCTTACATCTAAAGGCTAGAGGGTACTCAACGACGGGATTAGTATGGCGCCTGTGCTGGGAGCACAACGTACAGAGGTCGTCAGAGAACAGCTCAACATGGCACGTTTCCAGACACATGATGCACTCCATATAGCCTAAGACAGGGGCCCTCTCGAGATATGACCAAAGCTCACTTTGGTCATTTAAACACAAAAGGGGAATTGTTGGGAGCCTAAAGTTGGATGATTATGATCTGACCTTTCTTGCTGGATGATCTGATGTAACTACACCCTTGACAACCGTTACTAAGTTACAAAAAACAATAACTCCCGAAAAAAACCACAAAATGTACCTTCAGATTAATATACTTTTAGAATAAAGTATATTCCTTGAACATGTTCAGGTTGGTAGGATGCACAAGCTTTGGACCAAAGTGACCTTTCCCCGAAGGTATTCTTCAGACGAGACCTCAACTGATCCAATTCTTCTATTCTTCAAACTTTCATTCTGTCCTTTTCCCTATTCAATTCTTCTATCTAAAAGCATATATAAACCTGCTTTCCTTTGCAATAAATGAGACCTTGACCTAACTCAGACTGATTCTGTATTTTTTTGTGCTTGGTCTCTTTTCTCTCTCTCCCCCATTGGTTATTTAGAAGGTGCTTCGTTGGGACTTACCTAATAACATGGCCTGCTGGACAGGTCGGAGTTGAACTAAATATGGACTTTGTATGCAGGAAGCACAGTTCTTTTGTTATGAGCCAGCTCACTGTTCTGGCACTATAGGAAACACAGTAGAGTACAAGAGTGCCTTTTTTCTCAAAAGCAGAGTCTTTTTCTTGTAAGGCAAGCTAGGGTTCAATTCCCCTTCCTAAACGGAGTTGAATAACATTCAGTTTGTCCTTCTAGGAGCCACAGTTATTTTGGTTTAAGGAAAGTCATGCTTGGGCTCCCCTCGCCATACACAGTACAAATAGAGCTTGCATCTGTTCCTAGCAAGCACAGTGTATTGGATTGAAGAGGAGCTCCTGTTTTAGTCAGTGTCCAATGGTGAGTTGAACTAGATATGGCCCTTGTGTAGTAAGCACAGTTCTTTTGTTCTGAGCCAGCTCACTGTTGTGCCCCTATAGGAAACAATAGAGTACAAGAGTGCCCCTTTCTCAAAAACAGAGTGTTTTTTATGGTAAAGCAAGCTAGTGTTCAATTCCCCTTCCTAAATGAGGATGAATCACATTCAGTTTTGCCTTCTAGCAGCTACAATTATTTTGGGGTAAGAAAAGGCAGTCTTGTTGCTGATATTGCAATATACAGTGAAAATAGCACTCACATCTGTTCTCAGCAATTACAGTGTATTAGACTGAATTGGAGCTCCTGTTTTAGTCAGTTTCTTAGGCTGAGTTGAACTGGATGTGGCCCGTGTGTGTAGGAATAACAGTTCTTTTGTTCTGAGCCAGCTCAATTTTCTGGCCCAATAGGAAACACAGTAGAGTTCCATAGTGCCGCTTTCTCAAAAGGAGAGTGTTTTTCTTGTAAGCCAAGCTAGGGGATAATTCCCCTTCCTAAACTATGTAGAATCAAATTCAGTTTGAACTTCTAGCAAAAGGAGTTAGTTTAGTAAGTTCAACCACTCTTAAGGTCCACTTGCCTTATACCCTGCAAATAGCACTCAAGACTGTTTCCAGCAAGTACAGTGTATTGGACTGAAGTGGAGCTCCAGTTTTAGACAGTTTCCGATGCTGAGTTTAACTGGATGTGACCCGTGTATGTAGAAATCACAGTTCATTTGTTCTTAGCCAGCTCACTGTTCTGGCCCTGTAGGAAACACAGTAGAGTACAGAGTGCCCATTTCTCAAAAGCAGAGTGTTTTTCTTGTAAGCCAAGCTAAGGTATAATTCCCCTTCCTAAACGGAGTTGATTACATTTAGTTTGAATGTCTATAAAAAGAGTTAGTTTAGTAAGTTCAATCACTCTTATGCTCCACTTGCAGTATACCATGCAAAGAGCACTGGTATCTATTCCCAGCAAGTACAGTGTATTATCCTGAAGAGGAGCTCCTATTTTAGTCAATTTCCTATGGTGAGTTGAACTGGATGTGACCCGTATATGTAGGAATAACAGTTCTTTTGTTCTGAGCCAGCTCACTGTTCTGGCTCTACAGGAAACACAGTAGAGTACCAGAGTGCCCCTTTTTCAAAGGCAGGCTGTTTTTCCTGTAAGCCAAGCTAGGTTATAATTCCCCTTCTGAAACAGAGTTGATTCCATTCAGTTTGAACTTCTAGCAAAAATAGTTAATTTAGTAAATTCAATCACTCTTATGCTCCACTTGCCATATATCTTGCAAATAGCACTCGCGTCTGTTTCCAATAAGTACAGTGTATTGGACTGAAGAGGACCTCCTGTTTTAGATAGTTTCCTATGCTGAGATGAACTGGATGTGCCCCGTTTGTAGGAATAACATTTCTTTTGTTCTGAGCCAGCTCACTGTTCTGGCCCTATAGAAAAAACAGTAGAGTACCAGATAACCACTTTCTCAAAAGCAGACTGTTTTTCTTGTAAGGCAAGCTAGGCATTAATTTCCCTTCCTATACGGAATTGAATCCCATTCAGTATGAACTTCCAGCAAAAAGAGTTAATTTAGTGTAAGTTCAACCACTCTTATGATCCACTTGCCATATACAGTGCAAATAGCAATCCCGTCTGTTCCCAGCAAGTACAGTGTATTGGACTACAGGAGCTCCTGCTTTAGTCAGTTTCCTATGCTGAGTTGAACTGGATGTGGCCTGTGTGTGTAGGAATAACAGTTCTTTTTTCTGAGTCAGCTCACTGCTCTGGCCCTAATGAAACACAGCAGAGAACAGAGTGCCCCTTTTGCAAAATCACGCTGTTTTTCTTGTAAGCCAAGCTAGGGTTTAATTCCCCTTCCTAAACAGAGTTGAATTCCATTCAGTGTGAACTTCTAGCCAAAAGAGGTAATTTAGGGTAAGTTCAACCACTCTTCAGCTCCACTTTCCATATACAGTGCAAATAGTACTTGTGTCTGTTCCCAGCTAGTACAGTGTATTGAATTGAAGAAGAGCTCCTGTTTTAGACAGTTTCCGATGCTGAGTTTAACTGGATGTGTCTCGTGTGTGTAGGATTCACAGTTATTTTGTTCTGACCAGGTCACAGTTCTTGCCCTATAGCAAACACATTATAGGACTAAAGTGTCCCTTTCTCAAAGGCAGAGTGTTTTTCTTGTAAGCCAAGCTAAGGTTCAATTCCCCTTGCTAAACGGAATTGAATCCCATTCAATTTGAACTTCTAGCAAAAAGAGTTAGTTTAGGGTTAGTTCAACCTCTCTTATGCTCCTCTTGCCATATACAGTGCAAAGAGCACTCGCATCTGTTCTTAGCAAGTACAGTGTATTGGACTGAAGAGGAGCTCCTGTTTTAGTCAGTATGTTATGCTAAGTTGAACTGGATATGGCCCACATCTGTCGGAATCAAGTTTATTTGTTCTTAGCCAGCTCACTGATCTGGCCCTATAGGAAACACAGTAGAGTACCAGAGTGCCCCTTTCTCAAAGGCAGGCTGTTTTTCTTGTAGGCCAAGCTAGGGTATAATTCACCCACCTAAACGGAGTTGATTCCATTCATTTTGAACTTCTAGCAAAAAGAGTTATTTTACTAAGTTCAACAATTCTTATGCTCTACTTGCCGTATACATTGCAAATAACACTCACGTCTGTTTCCAGCAAGTACAGTATATTAGACCGAAGAGGAGCTCCTATTTTAGTCAAGTTCCTATGCTGAGTTGAACTAGATGTGATCCGTGTGTAGGAATAACAGTTCTTTTGTTCTGATACAGCTCACTCTTCTGGCCTTATAGGAAACACAGTAGAGTACCAGAGTACACCTTTCTCAAAAGCAGGATGTTTTTCTTGTAAGCCAAGCTGGGTTTAATTGCCCTTCCTAATGGAGTTGAATCCCATTCAGTATGAACTTCTAGCAAAAAGAGTTAGTATTTGTGTAAGTTCAAGCACTCTTATATTCTACTTGCTTTATACACTGCAAATAGCACTCGCTTCTGATCCCAGCATGTACAGTGTATTAGACTGAAGAGGGGCTCCTATTTTACTCAATTTACTATGCTGAGTTGATGTTGATGTGGCCCGTGTGTGTAGGAAAAACAGTTCTTTTGTTCTGACCTAGAACACTGTTCTGGCCCTATAGGAAAAACAGTAGAGAACCCCTTTCTCAAGCAGAGTGTTTCTCTTGTAAGCCAAGCTAGGGTTTAATTTGCCTTCCTAAAAGGAGTTGAATCCCATTCAGTATGAACTTCTAGAAAAGAGTTAGTTTTGTGTAAGTTCAAGCACTCTTATGTTCCACTTGCCTTATACAGTGCAAATAGCACTCGAGTATCATCCCAGCAAGTACAGAGTATTGGACTGAAGAGAAGCTCCTCTTTTAGACAGTTACAGATGCTGAGTTGAACTGGATGTGCCTAGTGTGTGTAGGAATAACATTTCTTTTGTTCTGAGCCAGCTCGCTGTTCTGGCCCTATAGGAAACACATTAGAGTACCAGAGTGCCCCTTTCTCAGAAGAACAGTGTCTTTCTTGTAAGCCAAGCTAGGGTTCAATTCCCTTCCTAAACTAAGTTGAATGCCATTCAGTTTGAACTTCTAGCAAAAAGAGTTAGACAGGGTAATTTCAACCACTCTTATGCTCTACTTGCCCTATACCATGCGAATAGCACTCATGTCTGTTCCCAGCAAGTACAGTGTATTGGACTAAAGAGGAACTCCTGTTTCAGACAGCTTCCTATGCTGAGTTGAAGTGAATGTGGCCCGTGTTGTAGGAATCACATTTCTTTTTATCTGAGCCAGCTCACTGTTCTGGCCCTGTACCAAAACAGTAGAGTACCAGAGTGAACCTTTCTCAAAACAGGCTGTTTTTCTTTAAGCCAAGCTAGGGTATAATTCACCTTCCTAAACGGAGTTGAATCCCATTCAGTATGAACTTCCAGCAAAAAGAGTTAGTTTAGTGTAAGTTCAACCACTCTTATGCTGCACATGCCATATACAGTGCAAATAGTACTCAGGTCTGTTCCAAGCAAGTACAGTGTATTGGACTGAAGAGTAGCTCCTGTTTTAGAGAGTTTCCTATGCTGACTTGTACTGTATGTGGCCCGTGTGTGTAGGAATAACAGTTCTTTTGTCCTGAGCCAGCTCACTGTTCTGGCCTTATAGGAAAAACAGTAAAGTACCAGAGAAATCCTTTCTCAAAAGCAGAGTGTTTTTCTTTTAAGCCAAGCTAGGGTTTAATTCCCCTTCCTAAACGGAGTTGAATCCCATTCAGTTTGAAATTCTATCAAAAAGAGTTAGTTTATGGTAAGTTCAACTACTCTTTGCTCCACTTGCGTTATACAGTGCAAATAGCATTCGCGTCTGTTCCTAGGAAGTACAGTGTACTGGACTGAAGAGGAGCTCCTGCTTTAGACAGTTTCCTGTGCTGAGTTGAACTGGATGTGGCCGTGTGTGTAGGAATAACAGTTCTTTTGTTCTGAGCCAGCTCACTGTTCTGGCCCTATAGAAAACACAGTAGAGTACCAGAGAACCCCTTTCTCAAAAGCAGAGTGTTTTTCTTGTAAGCCAAGCAAGGTTCAATTCCCCATCCTAAACTAAGTTGAATCCCATTCAGTTTGAAATTCTCACAAAAAGTTTTAGTTTAGTAATTTCAATCAATCTTATGCTCCACTTGCCATATACCGTGCAAATAGCACTCGCAACTGTACCCAACAAGTACAGTGTATTGGACTGAAGAGGAGCTCCTGCTTTAGACATTTTCCTATGCTGAGTTGAACGGGATGTGGCCCATGTGTGTAGGAATAACATTTCTTTTGTCCTGATCAGCTCACTGTTCTGGCCCTATAGGAAACACTGTAGATTGAGTGCCCCTTTCTCTAAAGCAGAGTGTTTTTCTTGTAAGCCAAGCTAGGGTATAATTCCCCTTCCTAAACGTAGTTGAATCCCATTCAGTTTGAACTTTTGCAGAAATAATTAGTTTCAACCACTCTTATGCTCCACTTGCCGAATACAGTATAAATAGCACTCGTGTCTGTTCCCAGCAAGTAGAGTGTATTGGACTGAAGAGGTGCTCCTGTTTTAGTCAGTTTCCTATGCTGAGTTGAGC